>NC_084483.1:152933424-153199445 GCF_030035675.1 Rhineura floridana
CCAGCCCTATCCAGTGAAGCCAATGATTGATGAATGATGGGAATTTTTGGTCCTGCAAGATGCAGAGGGCCACAGTTCCCTATCCCTCATCTGGACCACTTGAAAGACTGGATACACCCAGTGTGGTTAAAAACCAGAACTCTGTTCAGAGGTGTATACTACCTGTAGTTTTCAAAGGAAAAGAAGGGGAGCCAGGTCTCAACGGCAGAGCACATGCTTTGCATGCAGTCAGTCCCAGGTTTGGTCCCTGGCTTCTCCAGGTGAGGGTTGGGAAAAGACTCCATTATGCAAGCCTGGAGAGCTGCTGCCAGTCACTGCAGACAAAACTGAGGTAATGGATCAATGCCCTGATGCAGTATAATGCATCTTCCGGCGGGCATATTCAATTAAATAACTGCATGAGCAGAATGACTTCCACTTCTACAAGGGGATCTTTCTTCCCTCTCCTTCTCTCCCCTGCACGCCCTGTGCCATCCCCAGATCTCCACCGAAGGGTTGGGGGAACCCTCCAGAACAGATTTAGGGGGCGCACAGGGGAAAAAAGTTCTGTTGAGGAAGGAGAAATCCTCGTGTTAATGGGATGTTTGCCTTACCGCTATGTTGAATACAACCCTATGTTCCTGACACTAGGCAGAAGTGTGGGATTCAAGGTTTCACTGCTTTCAGAACAAATGATGCTTCTGTTCGCCAAGTTCTCTAGAGTGGACTGCAAAATTCAAAAATGGCTATCAAATGGTGCACACAAACAGCATGAATCCTCTTGATATAGAGAGACCTTAGAGGGTTAGTATGGCCTAGAGATATTGCTCTTACTAGGCTGCATGTGCATGCTCCAAGGTTTCCTGCATGGCAAGGAATCAACAATGTCTTTAGTCTTGAGCTGTACAAAGTATGTTTTTAAAGATTCTTTGGTCTACTATATTTTAAAGTCTGTTTTAAAGATGTTTTAGAGTATTTGTAGTGTTTTGTTTGCCACCCTGGGCTCCTCTGGGAGGAAGGGCAGGATATAAAATGAATGAAAGAATGAATGAATGAATGGCCTTTGGGCATGTATGGAGACCTAGAAAGGGTTGGACCAGGCAGCCAAGGCACCCATCTTGCCACAGAGATGCTGGCTAATAAGAAGTTTTTTGGGGGGGGGGAGAGCTGAGTCACCCACTGAATTACCTAGCCTTAACTTCTTCCTGTACACAGCAGTTTCAGAAGAAGGGACATGATGAAACTCTAGCAAAAATAATAGACTCTGATTGGGATGTAGGTTTTTTACAGGGATGTCAAAAGCTTTTCAAGTGAATTGTGGGTTAAAGAACTAATGTTCAACAGCCACAGCTGCCTATACGACAGGTTGGCTAAGCAGCAACCAATTAAACACAGTGCCTGAAATAGATGGGCTTCAATTAAGCAGCTTTTTACAATGCATAAGCTGAGGGGTGAAAAGGGAGATATATTATCAGTGATGGTTTTTACTATGAAATTAAGAGAAGAGGTACAGTTAGATTCAAACTATTGAAAAAAAGAGTGAGACTTAAAGTAACACAACCTCACACCCCAATCATTTTTCCTAGACTTGGAAGCAGGAAGACAGAGTCATTATTTCTTGGGATACACTCAGACCCATAGGGAGACCCGGAGGGTGGTGACAAGATCAAGGGCCTTCTCAGTGGTGGCCCCCGAACTATGGAATAGTCTTCCCGAGGAGGTGTGCTTGGCGACGACCCTATCATCCTTTCGGCGCCAAGTTAAAACCTTTCTCTTCTCCGAGGCATTTTAATTTTTTGTTTAATGATGGTAATGTTTGTAATTTGATCTTAGTTATGCAGTTTTTAGATTGTGAAATTTGATTTTAGATTGTGATGCTTTTGTATTTTCCTGTATTTTATTGTATTTATGTTCACCGCCCAGAGAGCTATTGCTAGTTGGGCGGTATATAAGTTTTAAAAATAAATAAATAAATAAATAAATAAATGTCCTGTGTGGTCTCTGGTCTAGTTTGCGGAACCTTGCTTGACTAGAGACCACATCAGGACCAAAAAAAAAGAAAGGGGGGGGGGAAAGAGAAGAATATATACCCCAAGGGCAACAATTAGGGATGAAAGGATCTGTCAGTTTC
This sequence comes from Rhineura floridana, assembly GCF_030035675.1. Lineage (NCBI taxonomy): Eukaryota > Metazoa > Chordata > Lepidosauria > Squamata > Rhineuridae > Rhineura > Rhineura floridana. The sequence goes on from NC_084483.1 coordinate 152,935,535, forward strand.
GGTTCTCTCATTTTCTCATTTTTCCAATCTTAAATTTAGTTCTCCACATTTCTGCAGCAATTTGCAATTTTTTTTTAAAAAAAATCCTCATGAAAATTTGTCAGCATTTTAGTGTGTATTTCTCCTAATGAACACATTTTATATGCAGTTTTTACTAATGTAAACATTTTGTCAAGCAATTTCAGCTAATAGACAAATTACTTGTAAGATATTTTCATGAATATATTCATTTTTATGCCCACTTTCCTCTAATACATGCATTTTTAAAAACATTGGTTGGAGAACTGCGTCACAAAATTTGGGTAAGTGTGAATTTTGAAGGATGGCTGTGTTTCGGTTCTCATGTTGTTTTGGAATGTGTGAATTTGATCGATTCGGCTTTAAATGCGAACTGACGTGAATTTCTCCCCCATCCCTAACAACAACATACCTTAGCTGAGTGGCCTTCAAGTCAAGAAATACCACTGTCTCTGCATACCTTGTGTATAATGAGAGATGCCATTCCTCTCAGGCTCTCCAATGGAGGGATGGGCAAATCAGCCTGCTTCTGGCCCATGTCATCTTATGTGTTCACCCATAAGTCCACCCCATCCCATTTATGTATCAACCTGTACTTTTTTTTAATATAGCCTCATGAAGATTAATGTATTTTCGAGTGTATTCTCTCTCAAACTACGCATTTGTAAACATTTTTCTCAAATTGTAGATTTTTTTAAATGTCCAGATAGAACACAATGACACCAGGTCAGACGGTTTATCAGTCTAGAGCCTGTGGCCCTTCTGATGTTGATGGACTACAACTCCCATCATTCCTAACCATTGGTTGTACTGGCTGAAGCTGACGAGAACTGGAATCCAACAACATCTGAAGGGCCAGTTTCCCCAGCCCTGCACTATAGTCTACACTGACCAGCGGCATTTCTCCAGGGCCTTGGGCAAAGGACTTTCACATCGCCTGCTGTCTGATCCTGTAAACTGGAAATGCTGGGAATTGAATCTGGGACCTTTTGCAAAGCATGCGCTTTACCGCTGCACCATGGTCTTTCACCATAGTGAGGGCTTTGCAACTGTCAGCTGTGTTGAACGCTCACCAGCTGGAAAGGGATGGTGTAGCAAGTTGGCATGTGTAATATTAAAGAAAAAGAAAATGACAAGTAACATCAGGACCTTAAAGATTCCTGAAACACCTTTAAAAACACCTAGCCACTCTAGGACAATTTTATAAATATAATTTCACACAAAACATACAACCACTATTACCTGCTCTACAGCAAACAAGCACAGGTTGCTTCATGTATGACAAGCAGCCAAATGTGTTTTGATCATATACGATCTTCCTCAGTAGTTTACTAAGGTCTTCATGATCCCAATTCTCATATAATATGAAAACCAATACCCTGCCTTTCTGTCCAGTTTGCAAAATGAATAAACCAACCCTAATCTTTTGGTGGAGTCACCACTTAAGAAACAACATTCTCCCTTCAAAGGGACACCACCATAGATACCGACTCTACAGACTGACGTAAAATGTGGTGCTGTTTTCTATTTCTTTTATCATCACCATCCTGCCCTTCCTCCCAACACATCCCTTCACATCCCAATTTTATGGATGATTCTTTAGGCAGGGATGGGGAAACTGTGCCCCCCCATGTTGTTGGACCAACTCCCATCAGCCCCAGCTAGCAAGGCCAAGAGTCGCTGGGAGTTACTGGGAGTTCATTAACATCTTGACGGCCACAGGTTTCCCATCTTCTTTAGGGACTGTGCTTGTCCCTGTGTTACTTAATTCTGTTTCAAACAATGGACCAGGGACGAGCATAATTAACATCCAAACTAACTAATCCAAAAGCTACGGTAGCACAAACTCCCATAATACTGGTCAATATCTCTGCTTTCACATATTATTTCATGTACTGCACTTGAGCACTACCAGACACTGAGAGAAGCTGATATCTGAGTTCAGCTTAAGAATGGAAATACAGGGAAGGGAAGTAGAAGAAAATAAGAGTTATTTTCCTTTTGCATGTAGAACCATAGAATAGTAGTGGTGGAAGGGCTCTATAAGGCCATTAAGTCCAACTGTCTGCTCAATGCAGGAATTCAAGTTAAAGCATACCTGACAGGTAGCTGTCCAGCTGCCACTTGAATGCCTCCAGTGTTGGAGAGCCCACCACCTCCCTAGGTAATTGGTTCCATTGTCGTACCGCTCTAAGAGTTAGGAAGTTTTTTCTGATGTTCAGTTGAAATCTGGCTTCCTGCAACTTGAACCTATTAATCCATGTCCTGCACTCTGGGATGATCAAGAAAACATCCTGGCCTCCTCTGTGTGGCAACCTTTCAAGTACTTGAAGAGTACTATCATCTCTCTCCTCAGTCTTCTCGTCTCAAGGCTAAACATATGTTCTTTCAGTCTCTCCTCAAAGGGCTTTGTTTCTAGCCTTGCTGCCCTCCTCCCTGACCACCCTTGCTGCCCTCTTCAGACCATGTTCCTGTTCCATGTCAGAGAAATGCACCCCCCAATCTCTGAGCAGTGTGAAACTTCCTGAGCTTAAGCAGGGTTGGTTTCCTTGGAAAGAACGTTAGCAGAGTCTATGGTGTCTTTATGAAATATGGTTTATTTACACATATTCACAGACTGAGCATAAGATAGAGGGGTTCAAAGCATCAGCAGTCCAATAGATCTTGCTTTTCCTTCAGGCTTACAGAAGGCATCCTGAAGCCATCATGCAGAGAGCAGGCCTCTCTGCATGTCTCCAGTTCCCAGCCTTTTCTCAGACTAGCTAAAAACACAAGCCTCTCTTTGGCCCAAGGATGGGGGGGACTCTCCTGAAGAGTTTCAATAACAATAGGATCTCCCTGATCCATTTGCCAGTTAATGGGCACCATTAACCCACCTGGCCACTCCGTTAGACTAACAAAGGAGTCAACTGACCGGCTTTCTCAGCTGCAGAGCCCACCTCCAGATCCAGGGTTCCAAATCAGAGGCTGGAAGTGGACTCATAGAAATAATCTATCTCAACCCCCAAACCCATAATAGCAATTTAAGATGAATGGTGGGAAGTTGAATGTTAAGGGAAAAGCATAAACATGGCTTGGCCCACTTGAATGACGTTCAGATCAAGAATGTATATTCGTTAAAGGTAAAGGTGTCCCCGCACTTGTAGTGCGAGTCGTTTCCGACTCTTAGGTGATGTCTTGTGACGTTTACTAGGCAGACCGTATATATGGGGTGGGATTGCCAGTTCCTTCCCCGGCCTTTCTTTATCCCCCAGCATATGCCGGGTACTCATTTTACCGACCACGGATGGATGGAAGGCTGAGTGGACCTCGACCCCTTTACCAGAGATCCTACTTCCTCCTTCCATTGGAATCGAACTCCAGCTGTGAGCAGAGCTTTCAGCTGTGTTACTGCCGCTTACCACTCTGCGCCACGGAGGATCTGCATATTCGTTACTGTTGTGTAATTAATTAAATAATTACCTAAAAATAACTTTCATCTTGTTCTCAAATAGTAACAAAATAGTTTATTTTGCTTGTAAGGTGTGTTTACTCAAACACTTCATTATGAAGGCTACTTTCAAACCTAGTGCTAACAGACAAGTGGAACGGTGTGCCCTCTGCCTACTATTCGACAGTGAGGCCTTTCTCATCTGATTTCTTCATGGCAAGTAAGCAGGGGAGAGAATTAGCCCTCGTGGGATTTCAGAAGACATGGTTCTGGTGATGGAGGAACAGTGTCTCACTGCTCACTTGCCACTTTCTTTTCAGAAGGGTCAGCCTATGCCTTTCTCTGTTGCCATATACCCTTAGCCGTTTCAGTTGTTCACATTTCACAGAACTAAATACATTCATAAAATGCAGACAGGTGCCAGGCTCAGTGTCTGCCAATGCTAGAGATCTGTGCATTTATGGGAATTGTTCTTTCTCATGCTGATTTGGGCATTCAAAAGCATTGAAGGAGCAGATGAGACACTATTTATGGGCAGGCTGTTTTGTGCAAAACAGAACTCATGCAAAGCTTCATTGCAAGTCAATGGCAAAGCAGCGGCTGGCTAAACTTCAGACCAGGAGAAATACAATGCTGATGAACTCAGGGAAATTGTTTGTGTAGTGATTAGGACGTTCAGATCAAAACATTCAGTGTGTGTATGAGCTACTGTTGTGCAATTAATTTTTATGTAAATGGCTTAGAGTTTTTAATTAAGCAGTCTATGCATTTTATTGAATAGAAATAAATCTGTATCTATTAGATAATGCCTTTAAATGTATTTATTTGCTAGTAAAGTATCCACTTGTGGTGTTTGCTTTAGTAACAAAACACTTTGTCTGCATCTATATACACACATGCTGAAAACTAAAGGTGACATTCAATGCTAGTCCTACTCAAGGTAAGACTCACTCAAGGTAAGACATGACTTAGGTTCATTAATTTCAATGGATCTACTCTGAATAGGGCTTAGTTGAATACAACCCTAGAGTATTTGGGATATGAATTTAACACACTGGAAAATTTAATGTGTACCTATCTAAGAGATGTATAAACATTTTCTAGGAAAAGCGGACATGCACATTTTGAATGTTGGACTTCTAATAACCGAATCCCACGTATGTTTACACAGAAGAAAGTCTCACTGAGTACAATGTGAATTCCTTTCTAGAACGTGCCTGAAGATCACAGTTTAAAACTCTTTCATGGGCCATGCAGTAGGGATGGGAGAAACTTTCCCTATCATTTCCATAGATATTTCTACCTCTTCCAAAAGTGGCATGCATTTTCGTGCATTTATGGACAAAAGTGGATGTGTATTTTTTTGTAAGTCCTCCCTTCTCCAAATATAGCTTACATGTTAGTTTGCATCATACAGTGTATCTACTCTTTTCTATTCAAAGTGCTGACCAGCATCTATTGTGAAAACTGATTATGCATTTGTCCTCCATTCTGTGCAATTGACTAATTATACAACTTCTGCAACACTGCTTTGTTTTTTGTTTTTGCATTTTTTGCATGGATCTGCTATAACTGTAGAGAAACCAGTTGCTTTATATAGGACACATCCATAGCCACAAATATGTAATTTGCTCTTGGAAATGACCTCCCCCCCATACATGTTGTGTGTACCCTTCCAAACTGCACAGAAATGACTTATTCAGGTTGCTTTTTCGTTATCTTACTATGATGAGATACTCTCATATTTCAGTGCAGTTATTTCTATCTGACAAATACTGGTGCATACTGAATTTTAAATGCAAACTTTTGAACCTGGAGGAAAGAGGCTGAATCAATACAATATTGTGGGAGAGAAATACTTGCTTGAATCAGGGATGGAAGGTAAATCAGGGATGGTAGTTCAGGTAGAGAATTTTTGGGTCAGGAAGGACAGTCACAGCAACAGAAACTGTTGTGATAACGTTTCTTTTACAGAGCTCAACTAAGCATAATGTGTGTTCAGAATCAGGGTTCACTCATTTCATTTTGGTTAGCTATAATTCTAGAGAAAAGAAAATCCTTTGAAACATGATCTTTCTCTTAAAATAAGGGGCGTTTGAGCTGGGACCATGGTAGGGATACCTTGTCACAAGCTGCACTCTTTCCATGCTAACTACTGTGACTGCAACGGTTTGCAGTGCCCCCATTCATAAAGGGGGGGAAAACCACAGCAGCCAAGCAAAACCCTCCTTACAGTGGACTAGATTTGAATGGCTGAACCTCTGCTCCCCCAGGCCCCACTGTGAATGGAGGGATGACGAAAGGGGCACCAGAGGAAAGTTCATCTCCAAATGCTGCCTACATAGAGCTTTGATCTGATTTCTTTGCAAGATGCCAAACAAACCCGCCTCTCCCAGCCTCTGATCACAGTACAGTTTTGTGAGAAGAAAAACATCCACTCTGTGATGGAAACTACCCTGGGGTTTACGAAGAAGCTTGATTTGCTAGGCGGAAATTGTGCCATGCTGAAGGCTTCTCTGCAGAGTTTATTGTTTCCTCCAGGCTTGATGTGAGGTCCGCTCTGGGAAAGCAAACTAGAAGGACATGCCCAGTGGCAAGGGATGGCTGATTTGGCTTAGATATGAAACCATCTTCTTTGGGATGCATCATGGAGACCTCTCGTCTAACTCATCATATCCACAAAGGCAGGCAGTAAAGCCTCTTGCGAACACTCCTGCATTATTTATTTATATACCACCCCATAGCTGAAGCTCTCTGGGCAGTTTACAGCAATTAAAAACATTAAAAACAAATATACAATTTTTAAAACACAAAAACAATTTAAAAACACAATTTAATTTTTTTAAAAAACAATTTAAAAACACATGCTAAAATGCCTGGGAGAAGAGGAAAGTCTTGACCTGGAGCTGAAAAGACAATAGCGTTGGCGCCAGGCACATCTCATTAAAAAAATCATTCCATAATTTGGGGGCCACCACTGAGAAGGTCCTCTCCCTGGTTGCCAGACTCCCAGCTTCCCTCGCAGTAGGCACCTGGAGGAGGGCCTTAGATGTTGAGCATAGTGTACGGGTGGGTTCATGCCGGGAGAGGCGTTCCATCAGGTATTGTTGTCCTAAGCCATCTAAGGCTTTATCGGTTAAAACCAGCACTTTGAATCGAGCTCGGAAACATACAGGCAGCCAATGCAAGCAGGCCAGAATTGGTTTTCTATGTTCGAACCGTCTGGTCCCTGGTACCAATCTGGCCGCTGCATTTTGCACAAGCTGCAGTTTCAGAACCGTCTTCAAAAGCAGCCCCACGTAGAGTGCATTGCAGTAATCTAACTTGGAGGTTCCCAGAGCATGGACGACTGAAGTCAGGTTATCCCTGTCCAGATAGGGGCATAGCTGGCCCACCAACCAAAGTTGGTAGAAGGCACTCTGTGCCCCCAAGGCTACCTGAGCCTCAAGTGACAGAGATGGTTCTAGGAGAGCCCCCAAGCTACAAACCTGCTCCTTCAGGGGGAGTGCAACCCCATCCAGGACAGGTTGGACATCCACCATCCGGTCAGGAGAACCACCCACTAGCAGCATCTCAGTCTTGTCTGGACTGAGCCTCAGTTTATTAGCCCTCATCCAGTCCATTGTTGCAGCCAGGCACCGGTTCAGCACATTGACAGCCTCACCTGAAGAAAATGAAGAAGATGAAAAGGAGAAATAGAGCTGCGTGTCATCAGCATACTGATGGCAACGCACTCCAAAGCTCCGGATGACCGCACCCAACGGTTTCATGTAGATGTTGAACAGCATGGTGGACAGAACTGACCCCTGTGGAACCCCATACTGGAGAGTCCAGGGTGACGAGCAATGTTCCCCAAGCACCACCTTCTGGAGGCTACCCGCCAAGTAGGAGCTCAACCACAGCCATGCAGTCCCACTCCCAACTCAGCCAGTCTTCCCAGAAGGATACCATGGTCGATGGTATTGAAAGCCACTGAGAGATCAAGGAGAATCAACAGAGTCACACTCCCCCTGTCTCTCTCCTGACAGGGGTCATCATACAGGGCAACCAAGGCTGTTTCCGTGCCAAAACCAGGCCTGAAACCCGACTTTTTAGGTTTTTGTTGCATGCTCACCATCTCAGGAAGAGACATGTCAGGAGATAATGGCTGTGGTTAATAGAATTTTCTGTCCAATTATGCATGCTCTCATCCACTGGAAGAGCATGATTAATGACAGGTTTCCAGGGTGAACAGCCACAGTTGCAAATACAAAATCTGCTTACCGTGGCCATGCACACAGGTGAGCTTGAAATTCATGTGCTCGCATTCTACAAACTCTTGTGGTAGCAAAAATGTGATGATCTTTGTTTGTTTGTCTATTTATTTTACAAGTTTTCCACAAGGAAAACAAAATCGCCTGCTGCTCACTGAACATTTGTGTGGGGTATAGTTTCCAGCAATGCATTACTATTGTGAATATTAAAGGGTTATCCTTCTGGATGAGAAGGAATTTCCCACTTTCATTTGGGAAGGGTTGGGTGACTTTTGGCTGGGTAGTCAGGGCATTCTAGCACACCTTAGCCCCAGAGAAGTCGTTTTTTCTTCTCACCCACCTCACAGACAACACAGAATCAACTGCCCATCCTCATTAGGCTCAGAGAACAGCAGTTTATAGCTTCCCAGAGAAGCCAAATTGGTGCTGTCATGAATTACTGTAACTGCTTGTTCTACACATTTCAATAATGTTTTTATTAGGGGTTGATAAGATAGCAGTATGTATTTTATTAGCATGTTTCCCCCATGTAAGAGAAGACCAGACCTAATCTTCAGTTTGTCAGGGAGAGAGTTCAATTGAATATTTGCCAGCCATCTGAGCCCCAAGTCGTGGCAGGGCATCAGAAGAAAACTCCTATGCTCTTGAAGCGAGGCAGAATGTTGGAAGTTAGGGCATATTTTTGGAGAGGGATAAGCTGATTAGGAGACTAAGTAAGGATCTTCTGATCCCACACCCCACATCGTCTATGCAACGAGCTTAATGTAAACCAAATTCACCTTACCATCTATCCTCATCACCTCAAGGAAGACCAGTGTGAACATAAGATATTGGAATACAACAAAAAATGAAGAAAATATAAGCAGACGACAACACCATTCCCACTTGCAGTTACAATTATTTCAGCTTGAAGGCCACATTCCCTCATGGACAACCTTGAGGGTGCCACATGCCAGTGGTGGGTGGAGCCAGGGGCTAAAGTAGGCAAAGCAACGGACTCTTTCCTAAGTACAGTAAGCTACATTCCACCCATGCAAAAGTCAGGGGTTTCTACCTGTACACACATCTCTTGTTTGGTACAGCGTGCACCTTCAAAAAGGCTCGCTGTAACCGTTGATCAGCTGACAGGCAATGACAGCAAATTCCATTGAGCTTTTTCATTTGCAGGCATGGTCTGGGTTCAAATTGTGCCTGCAAATGATTTATAAAGGAAAAATGTCTGTTTGCAGGCACAGTTTGTATACAGGCTGTGCCTGCAAACAGACTTCAAAGGGGCTCAGGTGATCAATGGTTATTACAGCAAGGCCCATTGAATAAGCACTCTTAGCAAACCTCCAAAGGGGCTTAGCAAACCTCCAATTAGCTGATCAGTGCTGATAGTGATCCCCTTTGAAGTTGTCACCTGATGCGATTTACAGGTGGGCCAGCCTCCTACCTGTCAAAGGTGGCCTATGGGTGGTGGAGGAGATAAGGATCTGGACTGCCAGCTGGATCTAGTTCTTCACCCCTCACATAACACTATGACTCTAGAGTGGGATAATAGAGGAAGGGAGAGCAAACACCAGAGTGGGAAGAGGGTGGAAGGACGACTCTGTTGTGACTGACATATCAAGGCTGTAATCAGAAGGGATTATTTTATTCAGAAAGGGAATCCCCTTTTCTGCTTCCCACCCCAAAATCAACCCCCCCCGGACCTACCTGTCTGCAATTTGGCAGGTTTATTAACTGAAATGAAGCTCAGTGCCTTGAGGTGCCTTCTGTCAATTAAGGTAGCACCTTCAGATATCTCCCATAGGACTTTATTAGGGTTGCTTCATATGTTACAATCTAGATTTATGATAAACAGGGCTTGCACTTGCAAAATACATACAACAGGGCCTAATCAATTGTCAGAGGTTGCTCATATGCACTTTCAAGCACTATGTTTTAGACGTGCAAGCCCTAGTCATGAAATGATACAGCTGTGTGGTGTGTGATGTCGTCAAGAAGTTTCCAAATACAAAACTGAATGTCTGAAATTATTCTTAGCGATAAAAGAGCTCACAGGATATGTATTTTCATTTATTGCACAATAAGGGAAGGGGAGAAAGGACAAAACAAATATTATGGGAGAAGTTTTAATTATCATTCTTTGTTCTGGAAGTATTGAAATGTTAGGAATTGGGGAAGAGATTGATGGGGGGATGGTATGCTTGAAAGAAGACAAAGTAGAGGTATCAATTTGGGAGGAAGGAGGAGGGCAAGGGAGGGGCATTCTCTGAGTGACACTTGTGGGCACAGATGGGCAGGTGGCAATGGGGAAGAGTGTAAAAAAGCATGGGGTGAGATTTTTCCACCTATTTTTAATATTGGCTTTTATCAGTGTTATGCCAGTGTACCGCAACTTGCTCACAGCCTCTGTAACTGGGTGAGTTACATAGTCCAATTTTTAAAATAAAGTAATAAAATATTAGAGATCAGCCACAAAAAGAATTCCCACAAAATAAACACAGATGGCTCCCACTGGCTTTGATGCGTCAAGATTTCGGCTACTTGGCCTACGACCATTCATGGCCTACCTCTAGAGGAGATCTTTGTTTCCTGCTGACAAGACAGCACATTCTTGAAAGAAATCACAGCCACAAAATGCACTTTTTCCTGAGGCACTTGCTTTTTTTTTTTTTTTTTTTTTTTTTTCAATAATTTTTATTCAGATTTTCATAAAACACACAAGACAAAATCATAAAACATTCAAAGACAAAAAACAAAATCAAAAACAGTCAAACAAAAAGAAAAAAAAGAAAAAAAAAAATAAAAAATAAAGAGTAAAATATTGACTTCCCATTTGTCAAAGATCAAATCAGTTATAAGTCTATAATATATAACAATCCTGTCTCTTAAGTCATATTATAAAATCACTTTCCTCCAGTAGTTATCTTACTTAATCATCAAATCTCATAAACATTACTTTATTCTTTCCACAAAAAGTCAAAGAGAGGTTTCAATTCTTTAAGAAATATATCTATCAATTTTTTTTTCCAGATAAGCATATCGATTAATCCATCTCATTACTAATTATGATAATCTTATTGTCCTAACCATAGTCAAAATAAACATTTCAATTAATCCATCACATCAGAATCTGTTAGGTTCAATAATTTCAGTAGCCATTGTTCTATTATCTCTATTAGTTCCATTTTCCATCTTCCATCTTCAGTAGTCTTGTTAAGTCCAGTAATTTCAATATCCAATCTTCCATTATCAGTATTCCATAATAATCTTGCTGTCAAAGCCATAGTCATATAGTAAGAGTCTGATGGGGATTACCTCTATCCCAAATATTTTCTTGCCATCCATTCTGAATAAGTTGCTGAAATACTGCTGTAAAATCATATCTCTGTTCTTTTTTTCAAAATACACTGGGTCATCTCTTAAAAGTTTTTCCATTGTCACATGGCTGCAGTTAATTCCATAGATTTTCTCTATATTGGGCTCCATCACATCATTCCAGTCCAGAAGATTATCCATGCCATTGATAACTTTATCTCTAGAATCTTCATTCATTTCTTCAGAGATAACATTGAGTTCCAAACAATAGATTTTATTTCTAAAGTCCATAGACTCCAAATCTTGTTCCTGTTCCACGTTGGTTCCAATCTCCGGGATCTCCTCTCTCACAGGGACCCCTATTCCAGTCTCCAGGGTCACCTCTCTCACAGGGACCCCTGTTCCAATCTCCGGGGTCTCCTCTCTCACAGGGACCCCTTCCAGGGTCACCTCTCTCACAGGGACCCTTATATCTTTAATCTCCTGCTTCATTTTACTCAATTCAATTTTCATTATCTCAATCTCATCCATTATTTTCTGAAACATAGTTATTTCCAGATTTTCAGCCACTTTCTTAATTGCCATTTTAAAAGAAAAATATAGAAAAACCACTTCTTATTTCAGCAACAATTGGGTTAATACTCCAAACTTGGTGACATCACAGTATAAACAGAGCAGACAGCCTTATCTCTCCAATAGTTAAGTAAACAAAATGCAGTTCCCAGGATCGAAACAATTAATGGCAATCGTCAAAAAACAGATTCGTCAAAATAAAATAGACCAAAAAGAGAGAAGTCTCAAAACAGTATAATATTTTTCAAAATAAAAATCTGGAATAGAAATCCCTCTTCTGTGTATATCTTTAGAATGCAAATCCAGGACAGCTTTTTGCAACAAAAACAGAGATAAGCTATTAATTAGTGCGTAGCAGAGAGAAGTTACGGCTCCCCAGTGAGATGTCAAAAACCGATCAATCTGGCAAATCTCTTTTAAACAGCAACAATTTAAGTCAAGTAAAAGAAAAATATAGAAAGAAGGGTGCTTGCCTGTTAGTGCGTTCTCTCTTAGAAGATAAGATGAACGTTCGCTTTTCCAGATAGAGCTTGCTGTTGAAAATCCGTCCCACCTTCGTCGGCTGGACCTCGTCCCATAAATTAATGAGATCTGATCGTCCCAACAAAAATAGGCTTTGAGGTTAATCTCTTCGTTTCTCCCTACCCGGGAGAAGTTTAATCAGTCAAAAAAAAAAGAAAAAACTGACTGATATATCTGAATAAGCTTCTTTTGAGGCAGGAGCCCGTCTCAAAAGCAGGCACAGGCTAAGTCACCCTTCCCGGAAGTCCTGAGGCACTTGCTTGACTCACAAAATAAACTTCGCGGGGGCGGGGGAGGGAATACCTTATACAGCAGTCCTTGCCTTATTTATTTAGCCATGAGGCAGATTTCAAACCTTAATGTGCATTCTCACCGTTTCTATTTCTTTTGGTCCTCTGACCCTGCAAGCAGCTCTTAGGAACGTAGAAGGGGAGAGGAAAGAGAGCAAACAAGAAGCAGAAACTGAGAAAGCGTAGGAAATACATGAAAGAGGCTGAGGGAGGAAGAGATTAAATAACGCAAAACTAAAGGAAGGCTTCCCTGGAGGAGTAATTTGTAAGTGACTCCTTCAAGAACTCTCCGAGAGAGTCAGTAACTGACTGCAGCAGCCAATGATGTCAAATGGAGGTAAGAGAATGCTCTGCGTAAGGACACCACGCCATGAAGCAATCTGAAGTACACATTATGCAAGGGAAGAGGAGAATTTGACACGGGGATGTCCACATTTTTTTTTGCAGTATGTTATTCTATGTCCCCAGTGGTTATAAAACCTCAGAAAGTGCCGAGTCAGTAGCTCTGCTATTCAACCCATATTACAACAACAACTTGGATCAGAGAAGTGCTTATAAAGCTGTCCCTATCTACTTGTTTAAATTATAGATGGCAACTGTGCTTTTCTTTCGCACGGCTGAATGCTTGAGATTCATTTGTGTGTACTGTCTTATTGATAAACAGTTTACACTCCTAGAGGGTTTTTTTTTTTACAAAAACAATTTCTGAAAAATGTTCCTCACGATAAAAGCTAATATGTATAGTGCACCATTTAAGCTAGTGATGGCAGAATTTAAGCTAACAAATTATTTTTAAAAAATGATGCTATTATATGACTGAAGCAACCAATTAATACAATTAAGTTTACCAACAAGACCCCACTGGGTTGCCAGGTCTGAAGCATCCCAAACCCTGAGATTTAAGGGGTGGGCCCTAGTGATGTCACATGGAAAGGGCCCAAGTGATGACATTGAGCATTACATATTAAGCATCAACCACAGCTGCTTGGAGCAAACAATTCAAACAAAAACATTTCTCTGATTGGAAATTATGATAGAAATCTTAGCTAAAAGATGGAATATGGGTAGGGAACATTTAATCTAGCCTACCTGCTTTTGGCAAGAAGGGTTTAAGTGCCCTCAGTCTAGGCCAGTCATCAGAAGGCCATTGTAGGAAGAAAGGAGCCTAGCGTCGTGGAGTTGTTAGATGAGATCACTCAGGAGTAAGGATGGATTGCCCTGAAGGATGCTATTCTAAACACACTTACTGAGGGACTAAGCCCCATAGAACTCAATAGCACTTACTTCTGAGTAGATATGGTTTGGATTGTGCTGTTGGTAAAGCTTGACTAGGGATCCTCTGCAAAGATATCCATATCCAAGCAGGGTTGGCAATGCCCTGCCCCTACCTTTTAATATGGCTGCTCCAAACTTCTTTACAGATTTGTCCCTTCACTTCAGAAAGAGGTCTAAGAAATGAGTAAGAGAAAGAAGATTCTCTACTCTCTGGGCTGCTATAAACTCACTTTGACAGCCAACCCTATTCCAGTGAATAATAACTGACAGAGAGAAAACGCACATGGTTTGGTTTACTACCTTCACAGGCAGCAGCTTGGGAACAACAATTGCAGTAACACTTCCCAGTCTGTGAATTCTCTTTACCACTACTGGACAAGAAACAAACAGTCATGCAACCAACAAGGTGCATCATCAGTGGGTTTAAGGGGATTGAACTGAGCACATGGAACCACTGCTGTTGCTTCTATGGATGTAAAGGAGTGAGGTGAAAGGAAAATGAAATGCAAATAGAAAAAGAAAAAGACTGTGATGATTTCCTAAATGCAATACCATACTAACAACAAGATTCCCATGAGTAAGGCAGAAAACTCAGCATCCCACAACCAGTCAGGATTCCTAATCAAAACCCAAATCTGAAACAATCCTGGCAGCCAGTTAGCCAAGGTCACAGAAACCCCATGCAGAACCTGACCCGGGGGCTGCAGTTAGTGCAGAATGCTGTGGAATGATTGCTGACATGAGTGAGATCCTATCAGCACAAAATGCCTGTGCCCTGAAATCTGCACTGGATGCTGATTTGCTACCAGGCCAAGTTCAAGGTGTGCTTTTGAAAGGTATATACTTACTCAATATATGAGATTTTCAGATAAGCAGGAAAAAATAACAGTTTTCTGGCCTTGCAATGGGGTCTAGCTACTGCCTTGTCAATCACAACCCCGACTTCACTTATTGACTACAAACCTGAAAGGGTGGGGTTAGAGCAGCCACCTATGAGCTCATTTAGAAGTTGCAGGGGTGGGGTGCGGCTGACATTTTGGTGTATATCTCTTGAACCAGACCACCTAGAAACTTTTTTTTAAAAAAAGAAAGCTGAGAGTCTGGAGTTTAAGGTGACTCACCTGGAGACCCAGAGGGGACCCCAAAAATCTGGAGTCTCTTTGCAAAAACCAGAGACCTGGCAACCCTAGACCCCACTCACTTAGGGATGGACTAGTCTATTTCCAGTCTGGCCATTGGTTATGCTTGCTGGGGCTGATGGGAGGTGTAGGTCAGCAACATTTGGAGGGCCAAAGGTGCCACACACCTGAATTAAAATATTATTTTAGATGGCATGATATTGCTGTGCAAAAGTAGTGGGTAGCCTTGTACTATTTCCCCTCCCCCAAAGAGACACGTGTTTATACGCACATTAAGACTGTTAAGAGATCTGGATGACTAATAACAGAAGTTCAAATTGTTTGATTAATCAGTCAATGTTTACTGTCTGAAACACCACCTTCTTCCCTAAAGATCCTCTTTGTGTTAAGATCAGCAGGCTCTGTTGGCAGTTCTGCCACCCTCGGACGTTTAGGTGGGAGACAGCCCTGGAGAGGGCATTCCCTGTAGCAGTCCCTAAGCTGTGGAATTGCATCTGGCATCTTCATTGTATAGATTTTGTCTTACACTGAAGACACACCTCTTTATCCTGGCCTTTGATACTGGAGATATATATTTATAGGACCCACCCTATTCTTCTGATTGTAAATTATTTTAACTGATTTTAATATTGCATTTTTATATTGTTGTAACCCGCCTTGGAACCTTATGTTGAAGTAAGAAACCTAATAAATAAATGTGTAAAATCAGAATAAATTCCATACGAATAACAGCAGTTTTGAAGAAAAAAATATACATATTTTCTTTACTTTTAGATGATGTATCTTTATGTCACAAGTGCCATTTTCAAATTATTCTCTCCTGTGTGGGAAAGATGAAGGAATGCATTGGCAGTTTTTATTACATTAAAAGTAACCTTTTAAAAATGTTTCCAATTAATCAGGTGTACTTTTTTAGATGAGCAAGTTTTAAAAAATAATTTAATTAACTAAATGTTGCAGCCCTAGTGCATATGCACCTTACTGTAAAGGATTTTTTAAACAAGTTGCAAAATATTTCAAAGGTTGGATGATGTGTTACATGGGCCTACCGATGTTGTGCGGCACTGATAAAAAGCTGCCTGAATCAGCCAAATGCACATCAGTTCAGTCAGATTAAGCCAGAGATTCATGCCACCTACGCTCTAGCCATCAACTCTCCTGTTTCACTGCACATAGGTCACTAGAGTACCAAGATGACCTATGTGCTCCACAGCAAAAGTGAGGTCACTCAGCAGCAATCATGTTGGTAACTCTACACATTTCACCATTCCACAGTGTGACAAGTGCATCGATCAGAACAGCAGCCATGTCAACCGACCCTCAGAATATTCAAGAATCCATCAGATTCCATAAATCTCTGAGTGTGGATCATCTCACTGGGTCCCCCCATCCTTGCGTTCTGAAGTAGCCATGTTCAGCCCAAATTCCACTAGGGAATGATCCATCCATGACAATGGACTCACAATGAGACCTCCCCATGCAATAAATGAAGTATTATCAAACCACTGTGTGGCAAACACTGGGTCAAAGGTATGTCCAGTCACATGTATTGGAACAGCAATGTACTGAGATAATCCCATGATTGTCGTGGAGGCCATGAAGTGTCAAGCTGGCCCATTTGTGGAAACTTCAGTCCCTCAACACTACATCTGAGATTACCTCTGCCAGCTCAGTTAGGGAGGTTGTAGTGTGGCAGGGTGGAGGATACCCTAACAACACCCCTGTTTTGTCTCTCTGGCCCAGCACCGCAAAAATTCCTCAAACCCAGACATAGTGAGGAGTATTCTCCTGGTGAGGGAGATGGAATTTTTATGGACAATTGCAACCCTCCCCCAACCCTCCCCCCTCCCCTCTGATCTGTACTGATCTGCCCAGTACCCAGGCAGGCACAGCTGGAGTTGCATAGGACTACCCAGCTAATCTGCCCAGTTCTTACTTGGGTATACAGCCAAGTGGTTTACCATTTGGTCTGAAGTGGGCCAACACATGTTTTTAGCCTTAAATGGCTTTGAAAATGCTAGGAACCATCTTAACACAGCACAGTTCCATTAAAGCAAAGAACCAAGCTACTTCTTCATGGAACAATCATTAACTTTCTTTGTATTCCAGGAAATGTACCAGCTACCAATAAGCCTTAGGATTACTTAGTCTTCTGTTGTTGCATGAAAGAAAGACCCAAACAATTTTCTGTTATTTTTTTCCCATGATAGTCAGGGATGGAATCTGTTGGCCAGAGCCACTTCAAAAGCATTCCGTTGACCTAACAGGCTGGTATCGATTCGAGTTCATTCTTTGTCTGTTAGCCACTGCTTTTTCCAATCAATTTTTCCTCCCCCCCAAATATTAATACCAATATTTTGAAAGGAAATATCAATGTTTTGAAAGCAAATATCAATTAATGAAATAAAATATTTATAGAATTATCGTTCTTAATATCAATATTTTAGAGACAGATTTTTTTTTAAAAAAATCCATTTTCCAAAAATAGCCGTGGAAAATCACTACATAAAAATCAACAATAGAGAATAAGTGAATTAATGGAACATTCAGTGCCAAATCTGAATTGGCCTGAATTCTAGCATATCCCTAATATGCTTTATCAAGTAAGTATCTTTATGCAAATACATGGGTTTTAATAAATTGACAGTGTTGTGCTGAATCCTCATCAACCCCCTCCCATTTTGCAAAACTCATCGCCCCCCGAGAAAGCAGGGTATGTTTTTCTTCCGCTTTTGAAGATGGGTTGGGGATGAAGAAAAGAACTTTGTTGAAATCGTAGCAGAGTTTGCAGGGTGGTGGTGTTGCACTTACCTTGTTAACTGTACGGGCGGGCTGAAGGCTCTTTACTGCCTCTTCTGACCTTTGAAAAGCTCAGTGCAGGCTTGCAGTAGCGCAGGCTCTCAGCTAGGCAGCAGTTCCTCAAAGGCTCACTGGGCCATGCAATGTCATGGAGTCCTATTGGCCTTTGAGGAAGTGCTGCCTGACTAGGAGCCTGCATAAAAAAAACCTGTGCTCCTGCTGGTGCACGTGGGACTTTTAAAAAGTTGTTAAAGTGAGAAAGAGCCCTTGGCCACCATGTAAACAGTCATACATTTAACAAGGTAAACACACAATGGCCCTTCTGCCGCCTCCCCAAAATTTCTTCAGACTTCCACCCACCTCTGTCCTCTTTGAGAGCATTTTAATCTACTCCAACCCTTCTCAAATGGTAGGGGGGGAAAAAGAGACATCAAAATGTTTGGCCCAGCACGGTACATGAGTAACTGGAAGAAATTCAAGTTCTCCTAAATATTTTGTACAGGCCAGATTAGAGGAATGTAGCAATGACCTCTAGCCTTAAAACCTCTGAAAATCCCAGTCAGCTGCTAGTACAGTCAAGCTCAATATGAGAGCAAGCAATAAACCTCAAAATAACTCTGTTATGGACACAGGTCTGTCATAACAGACCCATGTGGTGCTGTTTCCTTGGTGATCATGGAGTCATACAGACAGCATGTAATCCCCTTGAGCTGACAAAATGTTAACCTATTTGTTTGCAAAGCAAATTCAATCACCTGAG
Organism: Rhineura floridana; assembly: GCF_030035675.1. NCBI lineage: Eukaryota > Metazoa > Chordata > Lepidosauria > Squamata > Rhineuridae > Rhineura > Rhineura floridana. Next base: position 152,953,900 of record NC_084483.1, read on the forward strand.
TCTTTTGCAGGGAGCATTTCAGTTTTTCATTGCCCTCAGGCAAAAAGAGGAAAAAAATCCTTGGCCTCAGCAGCAGCAATTTCCATAACACTTTTGCCTGAAGCAATGGTTGTGTTTGGAGAAAATGTGGGGGCTTGATTCATTTTCCTGCCTGGAGAGCCAAATACTCCTACAGGAGGCAGATGCACATATCCCACCTTGAGAAGTCCCCCCCCTTTCCATGGGTTATAGTAATTCCTAGTGTATCAAAGCATATCTAAAATAATCCTTCATTAACAAAAATGTGCCTTCTACTTCAGAAAGTTGGTCATCTAAGGATGAATTCTGGCCTTCATACTTCATTTTGCTATTCTCTGGGCCTTTCCACATATTTGCCTAAATGGAAAGTAGTTAGTACAGAAGACAGATATCTTCCCTTAAAGTGGCACTCAGGCTGTGGGGAATTTGACATAGTGTGAGTGTGTGTGCGCATGTGCATGGTGACTGACCACATTTGTAGAGCTAGCCCCTTTGCAGCTGGTTTCAATACTGCTTTCTGTTGGATTCACCCTTCTCAGTTTTTGAAGCATCTAGTGCTGAACTTCATATGATGCATTGCAATTGTCCCCAGGGATGCATTTGCATGGTAATTGGTAGCATGTGAACTGAGCCCTCCATGGATCAAGCCACAGCTTCCCAATGGCAATTACTGCAATAGTGGTGGATGAAAAATGAACCCCTGTGATTGTTGGAATTGCCACTGAAAATATGCAGCTTTATCTTTGGAGAGGACGGTTACATGCTGCAGTTCTACATGTAAATACATCATCCCCAGCATCAGACTTGTGCTGGGGGTTCATTCACCTGGACAACCATAGCATGTAAATGAGAGCATGGAGCTCTCTGTAATGTGAAAACTGGATTTATACCAGGGATATGCTAGAATTCTGCCCAACCTGGATTTGGTACCAAATTTTCCATTAATTTGCTTATTTGCTATAGTTGCGGATTAGATTTTTATGTAGAGATTTTCTGGAGCTATTTTCGGAAATGGATTAAAAAAAACATATCAAAATATTGATATTAATATTGATATTTTAATCAATATTTCCTTCAATGTATTGACATTTCCTTTTAAAATATCAATATTAATATCAATATTTTTTCCAAGGGGGAAAAAACCAGATCAGCATAAGAAGAGGCTTGTGGACAAAGAATGGACTCGAATTGATACCAGCCTGTTAGGTCAACAGAATGCTTTTGAACCAGCACTGGCCAACGGATCCCATCCCTAGTTTACACTGATCAAAAGTAGCAGCTTTTAAAAGGTGCAACTCACATTTACTTTCTCTGGATGCCATGAGTTGCCATTGCTTCAGCTGGCTATGCTATCTATAGAACCTGCCTCACAATATTCTCACTGGGGCTTTTGATTTTGTGTACTAACGATAATGAGATGACCTCAATGGACAGAAATGTAAGAAGGAATAAAAGATTAGGATATATATGAAAAATAGCACATGCAATGCTACATAGGATCTTGACCATATGCACCAACCGTTTTTATATTAGAGAAGGGCCACAGCGCAGTGGCAGAGCACATGCTTTGCAAACAAATGGTCCCAGGCTGAATCCTTGGAGTCCCCAGGTAGGGCTGAAAAGGACTCCTCTCTGAAACCCTGGAGAGCCATTACCAGTCAGTGTAGACAGAATTGAGTTAAATGGACCAATGGTCTGACTCAGTAAAAGACAGCATCATATGCTCATATACGTTCCAAAAATGGGTTCACTTGTTTCCTGTGAAGTGGGGCAGAGGGAAAACAACTTGACTAGTCTGATGTTTGTTTTCAGCAATACCACAAACAGTGGTGGCTGGTCACTTAGGGAGAATGGGACACTGCCTCATGAACCTCAGTCTGCCTCCAGCCAGCCCCCACCGGCCTGCCTTTGTACTTACCACCAGTCCATAGGGTGCCACTTGCTGTCAGCTTCTCCTCCTTAGTCTCAGTGTTGCCCTTAGAGAAGTCAGCAGGGAGGAGGATGGGGACAAAACTAGAATTAGTTGGCTCTGTCTGTGATTGGCTCTGCCTACTGTTGGCTTCCCTGCCTTCTATTCTACTAGTCCGAATGGGCACCAGCCACCACTGGTCATGAGATATGGCTAAGTGATGATATCGCTGAGGGCAAATGGAGCTAGTTAAGATCATGCACTCTTCCTGCGTCAGTCACATAGGTGATCTCTGCTGATCTACAATCACAGAGTGAATGAGATGGCCTCAAAATTTGATGTATGCCACATAGCCAATCATATATGGCTACATACTTATGTTACTGGAAACGAACAAAGCAAATTTAGTAGGCACAGCTCTAACTCTAAATGGGTAAACACTTTCAATCCTGAAGAAAATCCTGGGGGGAGGAAAAGCAGTGGAATGAGGTAGATATGCTTTTTTGATGTTGCCCAAAAATGTTTGTGAAAAGCATCCTTTCCCTTTCAGCTCAGCCCTATTGCCATAGACCAAGGACAGCCAACGTGCTGCTTTCCATAGGAAGCTGCCTTATACTGAGTCAGACCACTGGCCCATCTTGCTCAGTATTGTCTACCTTGACCGGCAGCAGTTCTCCAGGGTTTCAGGTTGGGATCTCTCTCAGGCCTACCTAGAGATGCTGGGGATGGAACCTGGGACCTTCTGGATGCAAAGCAGATGCTCTATCGCTAAGCTATGGCCTTTCCCCTACAGCCCTTTCAGATGTTGGACTAAAGCTCCCATCGTCCCTAACTTTTAGCCATGCTGGCTTGGGCTGATGAGAATTGGAGTCCAACAACATCTGGAGGGCCAAAGACATCAGATTAAAGGGCAGTGAGGAAGAATAAGGTTGAGGAATATCAAAGGAAAAAAGAAAAAGAAAAGTGATTCCTAAAAAACAATCCCCAGGGAAATAAAAGCGCACTGGACAGCATTAGAAAACATGCATGTTTGTCATGGACAATGTTTTTTTCTCATAACCGTGCTCATCTATGTCGAACATGTTAATTTTAAAGCAAAATTAAAAATCAGTGAATATTCAACGTAGCTGAACCATGGCTCACAGTATGGTACTGCATAAACCACTTTCATGTTTTTAATGTTTTTAGTTACTGTAAACCGCCCAGAGAGCTTTGGCTATGGGGCGGTATACAAATACAATAAATAAATAATAAATAATAAATGGAGTATTACATACCACAAAAGATTTCTGAATTATAACCTGAAAGTATGCTTCCTTACAGTCCTTGGCTACATTTTCACACTGACATGTCACACAGTGGAACATATTTCCTGTTGGACTCTAACAATGTTTCACCTCCAAAGGATTTGGGAATATAGAAGGCATATTAGCCTTAATCCAAGCTGTTAAAAAATGTATTTGGACTCCAAAGACATTTCCAGTGGAAGGATGGGGTCACTTTGTACCCCAGAGACCTTTTTTTTTATTACCACAAGTGTGCTTGACACTACCAAAGCATCTTGAGCAAAAAAAAAATTTATTCAGAGGGGTAGAATTTTTTTGAGGAGTATATGTTGGCTCCTTCTCCATACATATCAAGTAAACTGGGGTATATTTGAACCCCAGTGGGGTTCTTTTTGTTTCCAGAAGGAAAATGGTAAGTGGTAACTGGCTGACATTGGGGACAGTGTATGGGTGACAGTTGGTGACAATGTCCTAGAACAGCCTTTCCCAACTAGTGGGCCACCAGATGTTGTTGGACCACAATTCCCATCTTTCCTGACCATTGGCAATGCTGGCTGAGGCTGATGGGAGTTGTGGTCCAGCAACACCTGGTGGCCCACTAGTTGGGAAAGGATGTCCTAGGAGGACAACTCTGTAGGTCTACTCATGTGTAAATTATATAATAAAAGGCAGAGGTTTGCCCCCTGGGCTTTTGGCTGGGGCACTTTTGGACACCAGTGGGTTTTTTTTTCCAGAAGGAAAATGATAAGTGGTAATTGGCTGAAATTTTGTGACATTGTACAGGTTAAAATTTGTGACAATGTCCTAGAAGGACACCCCTGTAGGTCTACTTATGTGTAAATTACACAATGAAAAGTACCCCTTAGGTCCAAATGGACCCCATAGGATTGGATGAAGGCTAGCAAAGCTCTTGCCAACATGGGCAGGCAGTACTCTATCATTCAAATACACTGTATTTTTTTTTTATTTCCAGTATTTATGTGTCAACTTTCAGGGCAAAGCCCTCCCAAAGTGGCTCACATAAAAAAAAAACATAAAATACAATTAAAACAATCCAATTGTAATTACAAAACTGAAAACAGCAACCTAAAAACAAGATGCAGCCCAGCATCCAATTCAGATAAACAGATTAGAAATGAAAGCAGCAACAGTTTAATCAGTTAAATACCCATCCCAGCATCTTAGTTAAAAGCAGACTGAAACAAGGAAGAAGACGAAGACAAAGAAGATGAAGACGAAGACGAAGATTTGTTAGTAGCTTGTTACCTGAAGGTCTCCAAGCGACTTACAACATAGTTAAAAACCAAAATAAATATATCATACCTTAAAATGAAAATAATAAAACAACCACCACCCACATACAGTCACAGAAAGCTTTGGCAGCACACTAATGCAAACATATGTTTTTAAGGTCTATTTAAAATCTAATAAAGATTGGGTTTGGGCCAGACATATATCTCTTGTGAGGAAGTTTCAACAGGGATGCTTGAGGAATCTGATTTCTCTGATTTCTGCTGTGAACTGACCTTATTTGTACCTGCTGGACTAAAGTGCAGATCAGAACATAACCATCCTCTGGATTTTGCATTTCTCTGAATTTTGTAATTAAGTACTTGCCTCAAAAATCAACAAAATGCTTTAAAAAGTAGGATAAAATATGTGTGGTAATGAATACATTGAGATAAAATGGGCATTTAAATACACTGTTATGTTGTTGCTTTTTAAAAAAAATATCACAAATTAATGTGGAAGCAGGATGAAACAGATGAAGGAACACATGCAAAACTTACATAGATAGGAAATAAAAGGATCCATCCTTCTTTGCAAATATGGGACTGCCACAGAAAAGGTCCTGTCTCTAGTGCTTGCTGATCTAAATAGATCTTGATTATATGACTGTAAGCATGGCCTCTAAGGCCAGTTTGAAGGTCCATATGGATGCAGGCAGTCTTTCAAATAACCTGTCCTCAAATTCCTTAGAGCTTTAAAGTACTAGCCCCTTCAATTGGGTCCAGAAGCAAACAGGCAGCAATACAACTGTACAATATAGGAATTAACAAGTTTCAAACACCTGGTCCCAACAAGCATCATGGAGGCTGCATTCTGTATAATTTGAGTCATCTTTAAAGGCAGCCCCCAACAGAGCACATGTAAACATGAATATAAGTAGCACATTCAATACAGAGTATCAGCCTATATGCATGGTTAGAAAACAGGCACTATACCTATTAAATACCCATTAATGCCCTTTTTTGCATATATTGGTCACATTTTGTCCAATATAAAACATTTCATTTTAATGTCTTCCACTGGTCATTCAGCCTCTCCTCTAATTATCACCAGTAAATCTCTATTAACACCCTCCTTGTCCCATACATGTCCCAACAGTTCTATTGCCTCACACCTCCCTATGTGGCCAGCCTGGATCCCCACTGCCTCAGGCCTCATTAATGCTAGACTGCTTGTCAGCACCAGACCCCCAGACCTGTTTTGTAGACAGCATGGAATGTTTATCAAATATGGAGGGGATGAAATGGTGAAACAAAGTGAATCAGTTGCCTCCCTCCTGCTCCCCAAATCACTCTAACATTTCTCTCATTAAAGACACACCAGGTTGTCTGGTAGGAATTAATCTGAAGTGGCAATCTGGTTCAGCAAGTGGGTCTAGAATGGAGACATTTCCAGTTTTAATAAAGGGAGACTTTCAGTTTACATTCCAGCCCAGTGTGGATCTGAGGGACACCTTATTGGGTAAAGCAGAGTCTTTGCCAATTTGGAAGGCATGGCAGGAATGCATATACCTGGTCCTGCCACAGTTTTAAATAGGAAAACCCAACAACTAAATAGCAGCTTCAGGCTTCTTCGAGGAGCAGAGCAAAGATTAAACATTCCTTCTACACCAATACCTTTTGCTGCCTTTTCTTGCCATAGCCTCAGGTCACAGATGAGTTCCATCTCATTGAGTGTACAGTGATTTTGCCCTGTCCCTTCCTTTGTAATTGTAACAGCCAACTTGGCTGAGATCCTTTCTTCAGGATGCATCCTGCATGAAAATAGAAAGCTTTCCATTTCATTTTCAAAGAGATCTCCAGAAAGGCACTGGGGGAAGGGCTGTAGTTCAGTGGCAGAATATCTGCCTTGCATGCAGAAGGTCCCAAGTTCAATCCCTGGCATCTCCAGGTGAGGCTGGGAGACAGTCCTGCATGAAATCCTGGAAAGCCACTGCCAGTCAGTGTAGACAATATTGAGCTACATGGACCAATGGTCTGACCAGTATAAGGCAGGTCCTATGTTCCTATGTACACTCACAGAGAAAGAAGCATCTCAAAAGCTTGTTCATGTATTTTTAAATTTTTATTTTAAGCATTATATTTTCAACCAAGGTGTGGTTTGATTGGGCTATTCAGAATCACAGAGTGCTTTAAGAATTGTGTCAAATGCTTTTCTGTTCTTAAGAGAACATCCACAAATATTTCTGGACCAATGAAGTGGCAAAAAACAAAGCAAAACTCTCAGCCACTCAATAGTTGCAAGTCATGAGCGCTCATAAGCTTACAAGCATGGTCAACAATGTTTGGCCAAGATATCTCAAAGCAGGCTGCTGCAGGGGTTTGACAGTTCTTCAGTGGAGTATGTTCTTTCCCCTCAATCAATACTGATCCCAGCATGTGGTGAAAAAGGGTGCACCATCATTTAGATTAGACACAGTGCTTGAGGCTTTTCAAGTCGCTTGAACAAGTACTCCAATCGGAGTGTTGTTTGCTTAATGCCCTGCCTGTCAACATTGGCCAGGACATTCACCCAAGAAGGCAAAAATCTAAATTCAAGCCAATAACAGAACTATCTGAAGAAGCTGGACCAACTAAATATTTAACAGGTTAAATCCCTAGCTATAACTAGTAAATCTATATAGACGAAGTGGAGTATTCCCAATTCTGCACGGAGAAGAGAAGGCACATACAAAATCTGTAATGCCATTTAATGACAGAGAGTGTAGTCCTAACCCCCCAGTGTTGATGGCAGTATGTGTGTGTATGGGAGCTAGACTGACACACAGGGGATTCTCTTAACAGCCTCTGCGAGTGGAGAGAAGCACAACTGGTGGGAGCCTCTGGCACACAGCTGTGCCCTAGCACAGGGGTTCACAAACTGTGTTCTGTGGACCACTAGTGGTTCATGACCTTAATACAGGTGGTCCACACATGTTTACATTAAATATTCATATTGATTTTTAATTTACTTTGTTGTTTCTTTTATTTCTTATATTTTATTTCTTGTATTTTATTGTACTACAATTTGACTTCTATGGAATGCAAATTGTTATACAATAAAATACAAAATAAGAAATTTAAAAAGCAATATACATACAATTAAAATCATACCACACCTAGCACAGCGCATTATAAAAGGGAGAAAAACCATAAAGTGATTTCCCAACACAATCAACAATTTTCAAGTGTTCCACAGGGAAAAAAGTTTGGGGACCACTGCCCTAGTGGTTGAAGAGTTCCCACCAGCAGCTCTCTTGCTTGAGGAAGCAGGCAGAAAGCTTCAGAATAAGGTGTTTTAGGGGTCATTTTGCAGATGGAGTGCTGGCAGCTTTGAAGCCTTATAGATTTCTTGAGGAACCCAAACCTTGGGCCCCTCAGCCTGGAGCTGTCATAGCAAGACAGAAGATACCACCCATCACCAACTTCTGTCCTGGCTAGTGTGAGCTGGGATGTGGTGGTGGATTCGCTACTCCACCCCTCCCCAGATCCAATTTTAGTGTGCTCTTTGTACGAGGTTGCTTTGTTTTCAGGTGCACACTTTAGAGTTTGATTCTAACAGCTTTAATAATTGTGGATACAGAACCCTGGATTAATCATTTGGTATGAAGAGTGAAAATTTATGTATACAATCTAGCCTTCATCCAATCTTATGGAGTCCATTTGGATCCAAGGTGTAGTTTTCTGTTGTATAATTTACACATAGGTAGACCTACAGGGGTGTCCTTTTAGGACATTGTCACAATTTTTAACCTGTATAACGTCCTCAATTTCAGCCAATTACCATTTACTGCTTTTCTTCTAGAAACAAACAAACAAAAACACCTGGAGTCAATATACCTCAACAAAAGGCCCTGGGGGCAAATTTCTGCCTTTTATTGTGTAATTTACATATGAGTAGACCTACAAGGTTGTCCTTCTAGGACATTGTCACAAATGTAATCTGGTCCAAAAAATAGCCCAGAAATTGTATTGTTCACTCAATATGCATGGAGAAGGGGCTAACATATACTGTTCTTCTAAATAAGTGGGGGGGGGGTTGGCTCAAGGTGCTTTGATAGTGCCTAGCACACTTGTGGTAACCAAAAAACCCACAACAAACAAACAACACCCCCCCAAGTCATCCAGTGTGATTTTTTTAATAGTCTGGATTCCATTCAATGCCTGATAAACTGTTGCATGGAAAGGGTAGAAGGGGGCCACAGATGTAAGTCACAAAATGTAGCACTACAACTCTTACCACAAGCTGATGATAGAATATTCAGTTAAACGGTTACTACCCAAGGGCAACTGTTTAGGATGCTTGGCACCATATATGACAATGAGTTTTTATTCAAGGAGTGAAATGAATGCTAACAAAGTTCACAAGGTTCTCAATTTACTGTAATTCCAGATTAGCAGAATAGGTCATCAAGTGTTTCCCCTCCAAGTAGGTTTCCCCTTTTAGCTACCAAATGTCAGTATAGTGGCCTATAGTTATCTAGTTTTTTTTTAAAAAAAATTGATAGGTGCAGGGCCATCTCAATGAATGAATGATCCATGTTTGGTTGATGGTGGCATGTTCCACTATGACTATGGCAGCTTTTGCCTCCTGAAGCTATTCTTGCCATTGGCAACAAGCATCCACATACAAAAAACACTCTTGTCATTTACCCAGACAAATCTGCTCATGTAAGCATTCTTCATACTTTTTTGTGCTTTTCCCAGCTGGATCCTCAAGCATCCTTACATTCTTCCAGAAGAGAGGCACTCAGGGGATAAATAAAAACTAAGATCATGAACAGGCAGTTTGCTATTTTACCACAAGAAAAAGGGAAGAGAAATATAGAGAGTTCAAGGACTATGTTACAAGCATCTGCAACATGAAAGATGGCTATACTTTGAGAAATGGAGTGAGTTTCAATCAGAAGAAAAGGTCAGTAGTTCAGTTTTGGCCTCGTTGAGTTTTGGCCTTCTTGAGCTCATGGTGAGTGGCCAGAACCAGAGATGAAATGGAAAGAAAGGAGCTATATTAGGAACACTAAAGATTTACCAGTACCCTGTATAATATACTGCCTTCCTGCATCCTACCCTTGTGTTTGTTTTATCAAAGAATCCAGCAACTGAATAAAGAGACACACTTTTTGTAAATCAGCCTAAAATGGTGTAGCCAACATGGTACCTCCAAATTATTAGGAACAAAAGAACCTGCCTTACTGCAACAAAAAAGCTTCAGATATGTCCATAGTAAAAGACAGAGAAAAGAAATGGTGGCACAGCTACTTCAATGAGGATGGCAAAATGATAACAGATGACAAAGAAAAGGCAGAAGTGCTCAATTCCTACTTTGGCTCAGTCTTCTCTCAAAAAACGGCCTATGACCCTCCTGGGAAACATGAAGTAGAAGGGTCAAGATTGGACCTTGAGACTGATAGACAAATGGTCAAGGAATACCTAATCACTTTGAATGAGTTCAAATCGGCAGGGCCCGATAAACTGCATCCTAGAGTATTGAAGGAACTGGCTGAAGAACTCTCAGAACCACTATTATCTCTGCGAAATCATGGAGGACCGGTGAAGTACCGGATGACTGGAGGAAAGCTAATGTTGTCCCTATCTTCAAAAAGGGCAAGAAGGAGGAACCAGAGAACTGCAGACCAGTTAGCCTAACCTCAATCCCTGGAAAAATTCTGGAGCAGATTATAAAGCAGTCAATCTGTAAGCACCTTGAAAGCAATGCAGTCATTACTAGGAGCCAACATGGATTGATTGATTGATTGATTGTATTTATATACCGCCCCATAAATGAAGAACAAATCCTGCCAAACTCATCTTATCTCATTTTTTGATCAGGTAACCTCCCTTGTAGACTGTGGGAATGCTGTGAACATAATATATCTCGACTTCAGCAAAGCTTCTGACAAAATGCCCCATGATATTCTGATTAGCAAGCTAGCTAAATGTGGGCTGGATGGAACAACTATTAGATGGATCCACAGTTGGCTCCAGAATCATACTCAAAGAATGCTTATCAATGGTTCCTTCTCAAACTGGGCAGAAATAACGAGTGGGGTACCACAGGGCTCGGTCCTGGGCCCAGTGCTCTTCAACATTTTTATTAACGACTTGGATGAGGAGGTACAAAGCATGCTTATCAAATTTCCAGATGATACAAAATTGGGGGCATAGCTAATACTGTGGAAGACAGAAACAAAATTCAAAGAGACCTTGATAGGCTGGAGCATTGGGCTGAAAACAACAGAATGAAAGTCAACAGGGATAAATGCAAAGTTCTACACTTAGGAAAAAGAAACCAAAGGAACAGTTATAAGATGGGGGATACTTGGCTCAGCTGTACGACATGTGAGAAAGATCTTGGAATTGTCGTTGATCACAAGCTGAATATGAGCCAACAGTGTGATGTGGCTGCAAAAAAGGCAAATGCTATATTAGGCTGCATTAACAGAAGTATAGTTTCCAAATCGTGTGAAGTACTAGTTCCCTTCTATTCAGCCTCATGGTTAAGCCTCATCTTGAATACTGTGTCCAGTTCTGGTCTCCACACTTCAAGAAGGATGCAGACAAACTGGAACAGGTTCAGAGGAGGGCAACAAAGATGATCAAGGGACTGGAAACAAAGCCCTATGAGGAGAGACTGAAAGAACTGGGCATGTTTAGCCTGGAGAAGAGAAGATTGAGGGGAGATATGATAGCACTCTTCAAGTACATGAAGGGTTGTCACATAGAGGAGGGCTGGGATCTCTTCTCGATCGTCCCAGAGTGCAGGACACAGAATAATGGGCTCAAGTTGCAGGAAGCCAGATTTCGACTGGACATCAGGAAAAACTTCCTAACTGTTAGAGCCATACGACAATGGAACCAATTACCTAGAGAGGTAGTGGGCTCTCCGACACTGGAGGCATTCAAGAGGCAGCTGGACAGCCATCTGTTGGGAATGCTTTGATTTGAATTCCTGCATTGAGCAGGAGGTTGGACTCGATGGCCTTGTAACTCTACTATCTACCTTGTAACTCTACTATTCTATGATTCTACTCTGAGTCAGACCACTGGTCCATCTAGCTCATTACTGTCTGCACTGACTGGCAGCAGCTCTCCAGGGGTTCAGGCAGGAGTCTCTCCCAGCCAGCTCTACATGGAGATGCCAGGGATTGAACTTGGGACTTTTGCAAGCAAGGCTGTCACTGAGCTACAGCCCCAGCCAGCATGGCTGATTACCAGAGATGATGAAAGCTGTCACCCAACAACATCTGGAGAGCAACACATTGGCTACCCCGGTCTAAGAAATGGCTTCTACAATCAGGCAGAAATAGCCTGAATTACCCCCAATGTCTGTCCTGAATGCTACCTCCTAGCCCACTAAGCTGTACATTCAGACTCTTTTTCAGCAACAGGACTGAATCAAGATGTCGGGCTTCATTTGTCTGGAGTCCAAATTCCAAGCTGCCCCACTAAGGATGCAATCTACCTTTATCTTCACACACAGTTACTTGGAAATTGCAAACGCGAATCTCAACATATAGCAAAGATGCTCTCTGACAAAGCGCCTTCATTATAAGGGGCTCCCTTGTGTACTGTACTGCAAAAATTGTTATTATTTGTTAAGTACTGATGATGTGCTTTGTGCTGTATGAGAAACTCATATAGAGACAAACCTTCCCTGGAGAGCAAGCTATCACAAAGAAAGGCACGAAGGATGATATTCTGTATGACCCAGAGAATAGAGGTGCTCCGATCTTCTGAAATGGTTTTATCTTGTACATAGAGTAAATAATCTTTTACTTCCAAGCATCAGCGTAACCTATTAACTGTTACAATGTGTTTGGGCTCCATTAAGAACACCAAACTTAAAATCCTTGTCTTTGCACATCACTTTAGTGAACTCTTCATTATCTCCAATAAAGAAGTAAAAAAAAACACCTCTGTAAGGTGCCTAGGACAGGGAGTGCCTCTCAAACCCCACAATGAAATACCAGGGGAAACATTGGAGATGAATACCCAAGGCTTTTGATGCCTTTACACTAATGCACAGTCTGTGTGTGTGTGTGTGTGTGTGTGTGTGTGTGTGTGTGTGTGTGTGTGTGAACAAGAAGAGCTTGAACTCCTAGTACAAGAAGATAAATGCAACTTGATATGTATAACTGAGACTTGACTAGATGACTCCTATGATCAGAATATAGCAATTGAAAAATATAACTTGTTAAACAAACAAAAACCAGATGCAACAGAAAGAGAGGGGAAATGGTGTTATACGGCAAAAATGTGTACAAGAGAGTAAACAAAGTAGCCCTGTGGGAGAGCATCCAGTTAAAAAAAGAAATGGAGAAATAAATAAAACCAAGACTGGGGTCAGAGTACCATAGAGCGTTGAAACAAGGAGATGATGCTTTTCTGAAATAAATTACACATGTTTCAGGGAAACAAGAATTAGTAATACTTATGAGTGATGCACAGACACTAGAAGGATGGGATAGAAATTTGTATATAAATAAAATAAATAATGAGGGACAGACTTCAAACTACCCTGATTATTTGCTAGGAGACAAACTCTGATAAGCATAGGATCTCCAGCAAATTCCTAACATGACTTGCTGACAACTTCCTCTTTCAGAAGGTGAAGGAAGGGATCGCTATCCCCCGGTTGATCTTAACAATATGGAAGAGTTGCTTAATGAGCGAAAAGTAGCTGGAACTTTGGGGGAAAGTGAGACATCTAAAAAAAAGCAAATGTGGCTGCACAAAAATATTTGAGGAGCTGAAAATAAAAAAGGACATGTATACGAAACTGAATGAAGGACAGATCTCTAAGGATGAGTACAAATAAGTAATCCAGATGGTGTCTGAAAGCCTCAGAATGAGCTGAGACTGGCAAAGGATGCTCAGGTCAACAAAAAAGATTGTTTCTTGTATGCTTGAAGAGGAAGGAAATGGTAGGCCTGCTGTTCAGTGAGGATGGGGAAATATTATGAGAAAGGGAAGGTAGCATTTCTCCCAAAAGCTGAGCTGCATGCAACTTCACATAAGTAATGTGTTTGGTGAGGGACCAGGACTGCAGTTCAAGATTGATAAGAAATTATTCAGGAGATACAAAGATACCTAACATGAATTTAAGACTTCAGGGTCAGATGAATTGCATCCTAGGGTACTAAAGGAATTTTCTAATGTACCTTCAAAACCTCTCAGTATCATGCTTGAGGAAATCTGGTGAGGCTCTACAGTATTGGAGACAGGCAAATGGAATGCTGGCCACCTTCCTTGATCCCCTCTTCATCTAACCATGTTGGCTGTTGAGCTTTGTCCATGCATTTGTGTCCGGTTATTTACCCCTCACATGCCTAGACCATTTGGTTTCATGCTATGCATGTGTATCAGCGGAGTTTGACAGAGACAAGCAGGCTCCAGTGAGAGATGGATGGAAACTGGATGCCTTTGTGCCCTCAGGTTACATTTCTGCCCAGGGTTAGAGGGAACATAATAGAAGTGTGGTGGCAGCCTTCCTCAGAGCCCCTTGCATGGCTGGCCTATCTATACCGGCAGTCGTGGCAGAAGAGGACTAAAGCCTTTCCACTAGAACAGTAATACTCCCACTTTACTCTGACCTCATCTGGAGTACTGGGTGTCATACATTTAAGAAGGGTTATAGAGAAATTGGAATGGGTTCAGAGAAGGATGAAGATGGTAGGTAGAGTGGAAAATGCATCCTATGATCAAAGATTGAAGGAACTGGTTACGGTTAGCCTGAGGAGCATAATAGTGCTCTGCAAATATCTGAAGGGCTATCACATAGAAGAAGGCAGAGACTTATTTTCTGCTGCCACAGAGGGCAGGGCTTGCATTACAGGAATGACGATTTCAGCTGAACATTAGGAGAAAGTTCTTGACAGACCAGTTCAACAGTGGAACCAATCTTCTAGAAGAGTGGTGGGCTTTCTTCAACAGAGGCTGAACAACCATCCCTTACTTCTGGATATCATGCATTGAGCAGTAGGTTGCACTAGATGGCTTACAAGGCATCCTCCATGATTCTACGACTGTTGTTTAAGGAGTCTGAAAAGAGGATTCTGCTGTTTCACATTGTAAGCTTCAAATTCAGTTTTAAGGTAATCAAACTGGAAAACAGACTATCCTAACACGCAAGTTAGAGCTCAGGAACATTGTGTTGTCCAATGTACATGCTACATCTGGTGGTCAGTGACCAGTTTCCGATCCCATATTTCCATAGAGTGCTGTCCCTGCAATTGGCTCCACCATGCTTGGTTATTGTACTTTGTTGTATATATGTGTACATATATAAGGAAACATGGCAGCTAGGAATGTGCTACATGGATGCTTTGGACCTAATAACTTTCTGTTTTTCAGGTTCAGTGAGCATACCAAAAACCTGATCTCAAGTAGGAATGAGGGAGAACTTTTGTTTGTTTGCATTTTAACATGAAATTAACTAATTCATGCTTCCCAAAACAATACACAAACTAAAGTGCAGATTTCCTTCAAAATTTGCACTTCTCTGAATTTTGGGATAGTATTCAACTAAATAAAGTGTATACCATGTTTACATTAGGGGAAAGTGTGCGTAACTATGTGTATGTATAAGTGAAAATAACATACAAAATTGCATTATTTTAGGGGAAATTGCTGGCAAAAATGTATATATTAAGAGAAATGCACTCTAAAATGCTGACAAATTCTCATGAGGCCTTAAAAATGGCAGATTGATGCGGAAATGTTGAGAATGGAACTTGATTGGAAAAATGAGAAACTGACAGAAATTGAAGGTGACAGATTCATCCATTCCTAGTCTCAAGTACTCTAACATGTCAGTCAATAATAACACCAAACAGATCAATGTACTTTTTACTAAAATTCTAAGGATGCCAATAGCAATATCAGAATAAGCCTTAAAGGTACATTGATTTCTTATAAATAGAAGTGTAGCATACAGTGAGATTGATTAAGTTCAAATGGTCAAAGGCAGACAAGTATAACGTGAAATATTTGAATTCAATAGCTAGAAAATGCATTAATGAAAATTACTGTAGCTTCTATTAGCAATTACCAGATAAGAATTTAGAAGTTAAATTTGTATTAATATGAGCAAGGTTCCTAATTTAAAGATAAAGACCAAAACATATTCTGCTTTAGTTTAATCAGAACCCAGGCCAAATTCTATTAGAATACAATAACGGCTTCCACTGTTCAGAATTTAGCTAGATGTTTTTACTCAGTGTGTCAATTCATAGTGTGTCAATTCATAGGCAAAATCCATAATTTAAGCATATTAAAGACTAAGCCACAATAAATGTCCTAAATAAGCTGAAACTGCTTTTGGAAGCATTTCACAAGCTACTTCTGAGACAATTTATGTCAGAAAGAAGAAAAGGGTTCTAACATCAGCCCTTTTCAGGTGATAATGCTGCCATGTTACTTAAACTGGGAGTGGGGATGTGCCCCATCCTTTGTGCAACCCGCACAACTATCTGTGCTAACAGAGACTTTGCACGTACAGCTGGATATGTGAAGGCTCTGTCAGTACACTGACTGGCAGCAGCTCTCCAGGGTTTCAGGCAGGAGTCTCTCCCAGCCCCTACCTGGAGATGCCGGGGATTAAAATGTTTCTATGAAGGCTAAGGGGCAGGGCCACTTGGTATGTCCCCAATGGGTGCATTAATGTCAGAAGAGGACTATCAACTTGGTGACTTCTGTTTCTACCCTCATCTTGGCATTGACTAGTATCTGAATGTCCACATGGTCTTTAGGGACAAAGGTCAAATGCCATTCCCAACTGCAGCTGCTAAAAGCATTGTCAATCCAGGTGTGTGGACTACATAGGGTGACTCTGCATTTCCCTGAGTGGAAGTTCACTTGTCCAACAACAAAACGTAAAGGTAGTTTCTAAGGGGAGAATCATCTCCCACAAAGCCAAAGGCACAATTGCCAAGCATAATTACTCTTCTGAACCTGTCTCATTCTTTAGCCACCAAGCAGACCCTCTCGGAGGTCCAGAGAGGCCTCAGCCACTTCCCATTTTGGGGGCTCCCAACCATAATAAAAATAAGACATACAAAAAAAGAATCTTTTACCATAGTCCATCTCTCATTTGCTTACATTTGTAGCTCTGAGCTGAGAGTATGTGTCACATTTTGGTCTGATGTACACAAAAACAAGTTGTAAAACATTAAATGCCAAAAAAATGTTTAATTTAAGGCCCCTTTGAGATTGAGGCACAGGTTAAATGGCCCTCTTGTCCCTGCTCCTGATTGGCCCTGGGACGTCTCTTCTCCTTCCAGAGGCATACTGGGCTGGTATGAGAGGGTCCTTTTTGCCAGTGAGGCCCATGGGCCCCTTACAAAACCCTGGTCTAAATGCATCATGAAAACTATATCCTATATATGTTTGCACTATCTGAAAGATCTTTATTCTCATCAGTTTTTTCGTTTTTTCCTTTAACACCCTTGGAAAAGAACTTTGTAGCACCTGACACCTGGAAAATCTTGTTATGTTTCCTCTGGCTTTTAGCCAGAAGAGATGGGCTGGATGTCTTTTTTATGAATGTGAAACAATCCAATTAAGCCCAGTTTCTTACATTTAACCCAAAGTCATCTCCTTGACTTTTATGGGTAGCAACTTGCTTACACCCAAGAACTTTAGTTTGACTGAAAGCTGAGGTGATCCTCTGTCTGATTCACCAGTCCTTGCTCAGAATGTGCGCGTGCACACACACATAACCTATTTATAAGCAACACAAAACACCTTTTTATGGCTACCATATCTGATACCATTTTCTTTCTCCTGGTAGTATCCTTTATTATTCCCCTTTATGCTCAATGGTCCTTTTGTCCCACACCTTGCTCCAGCAGAGTTTAATAACATTCCAGTATTATGACAACTTGATGAAGGTCTTTGTACTACATGAACAGCCAATGGCTTTCCCCTGCAGGTCCAGCCTGGAAAGCCCTCCAATTTATAATCCTTTATTTGTTTAAAGTGAAGAGTCTGAAATTCCACTCGTCTAAATTGTTGACCTATAAAATCTACAATACGATTACCGACTACACGATTTTGTTTCTTTTACAGCCCTATTCAGAACACCAAGAATTCCAAGGGGGGCAGCAGGCTTTTTTAGCTTTCAATCATTTACAACATCAGACTTTAAAATGAGGACCAAACCATACAACTGCCTTCTTAGCTCCATAAAATGGGAAAAGAAGAGCCATGCACTTAGTTCCAGTCTGTTTTGGAAACAGCAGCTCCCACTCTCCAATGGAAGGTGACACAATTTCAGTTTAAAAAGAATAGAAGTCCTCCAGTTTTAACACTAAAGGCTAATTGGATCAAAAATCCAATGATGCTTAAGACGGTGAACATGGGCTTGGTCTTACCTGACGGACATCTAGCCGGTAACTTAGGATGGGATCAACAGCATCGGGCTCCTTCTGGGTCCACTGCAAGACATAGGAGTAGTTCTCGGAATGTTTCCTGGTAGGGTTAGGGGTATCATAGTAAAACTCTGGGTTGTAAGCTTTAGCTGAGAAGCGGAAAGGGGCAAAAAGGAAAAGGGAGAGAAAAAATTGGAGGAAACTTGTTATAAAATGATGTAGTGAGGACTGCAAAACTCCATGTCTCCAATTCATCAAATGCTTTGATATTTTCACAGTCACATCTAATTAACCACTCTGAGCAGCTGCTTTTTTGCATTTTAACCATCCATAAACCATGTTGCCTTAATATCTACGTTTTGAACTTCTGGGTGGTCTACATTGAAATCCAGACACCCTAACAAGGCAGCACCAAATTGCATTCAATCTCTTGAGCTAGGAATGCATTTGGAACTACAGTTGAACCAGCTCTGATCTCTCTCCTGCCTGAGACAGTGATTGAGACAAGACAAGACTGAAATGTTAGTGACCTTGTCATTACACTCGCCTCTTTTGTGGCAAGTGCTGCTCATTTTAGGTTAAAACCATCCTTTGTAACAAAACAATTTATCCCAAAGATACCTAACCCAGAAGAATATCTTTTTACCTGGGGAAATAAATAGCAGGAAGGGAACAGGATGCAGCCACTGAAGAGGACCCTAAGAAATATCCATACTTTAGCACTGCTCCTTTGTGGTGGCAGCTGAAAGCATGTTGCTGAAAATCACCAACAGCGTGCACTTTGGATATGTTGTTGTATCCATGATGCTTCACACCATGCATTTAAATATCAAACAGAATCCACTCCTCACAGTGTAAGATAAGAGACATGCATAAACAATGCTGTCTTTAGTCGTGTGTGTGTGTGTGTGTGTGTGTGTGTTTTCGAGGGGAACAACTAAATATGACAAATAAATAAACAGAATTGAAACTTTCTATGGAACAAAATGTGATGTGACTGATGGAACAAGCTGGACTAGACCTGGGTATGGGACTGAATTTTCAAATGTATAAAGGAGAAGGAAGAGGAGGAGGAAAAGGAATTGTTCCATAAGTGCAAGAGAAAAGCATGAGGCGGCAGTGTATTCAACTTGCAGAACATGTAGTGACTATCAGAGAGGAAAATACCATTTGGAATTACTGTTGAGTGATGAAATTAACTACCCTCAGATATTATGGAATATTTTTTATTGCTGGTTTTAAGGACAATCTGAATGAACACACCCAGAATTATTTGGATCTAGTCATTTCTGTTACAGTAGGGATCTGCACTTGATATTGTTAAAAGTTGTTTACAACCCTATCATTTTAATTCACCAATAGGCAAAAAAATCTTGTGGTTTAAGAAAGTACCTATAGCCAACAGATATTTCTATCAAACTTTAAAAAGCAGGGAAATTGGCCAGCTATAGGGAGTAGGAGACCTGACCTCCTCTCTGAGATATTGTACTGCCCTACAAATTTGTCAAAATGCAAATACCATTTGGGTTGGTCTTTCACAGTCCAATCCACTTCCTGTGTAGCTTGGAATAATTTGGTAACATGTGCCTCTAAGGATATGGTGCTGTGGATTGATGGTTCCCGAGTTTGGATAACTGGTCAGTTGCCTGCTTTGGATGGGGTTGTACTCCCTCTGAAAGAGCAGGTCCATAGTCTGGGGGTGCTCCTGGATCCATCTTTGTCACTAGAGGCCCAGGTGACCTCAGTGGCTAGGAGTGCCTTTTACCAGCTTCAGCTGGTAAGACAACTGCGTCTGTTTCTGGACTGGAATAGCCTGACCACAGTTGTCCACACACTGGTAACCTCCAGGCTGGATTACTGTAATGCACTTTATGTGGGGCTGCTCTTGAGATGTGTCCAAAAGCAGCTACTGCAAAGTGTGGTGGTGAGACTGCTCACTTGGGCAGGGTATCGCCAACATGTCACCCTGCTGCTGAAAAGAACCTCACTGGATGCCCATTTGCTACCAAGCCAAGTTCAAGGTTCTAGTTTTGGTATTCAAAGCCCTATACAGCTTGGGATCAGGATACCTGAAAGACTGTCTTATCTCTAATATACCCAGTCGATCACTGTGCTCTGCAGGTGAGGGCCTCTTACAGATACCATCTTATCAGAAGGTCTGTTCTTCACAACATAGAAAACAGACCTTTAGTGTGGTGGCACCTACCCTGTGGGATTCCCTCCCCTTAAATATTAGACAGGCACGATCTCTGTTATCTTTTTGGTGCCTATTGAAGACCTTCCTCTTTCAACAAGCCTTTTAAGTTGAGACTTTATCCCAGTCTGCGTCTGTGTTGGAATTGCTTTTTAATATGTTTTTAACCCTTTCTTAATATGTTTTTAACCTTTTTTTCTTTTTTTAAAAAGATGTCTTCAAAGCTTTTTTTAAAAAGTGTTTAAAGACGTTTTGTTTTAATGTATTTTAAAGTTTGTTTTTATGATGTTTTAACGTGTTTTTAGTGCTTTTGTTTGCCACCCTGGGCTCCTGCTGGGAGGAAGGGCGGGATATAATAATAATAATAATAATAGTAGTAGTAGTAGTAGTAGTAGTAATAATAATAATAATAGCAATATTGAATTAACCATCTCAAACCTCAGAAGCCAAAAAATGTAGTATTAATTAAATACTCAACTACTTTCAGATTAGAAGAAATTAGGGGTAGATGATGAAGACATCTTTAGACTGAAAATTCGATGGCACGTCTCAATACTGAAATATTTCCCTCAGTAGATGTTCTTGATTACAAACTGTTGTCATTTGCTAGGATTTGCCCAACCAAAAGCCACAGCAGCTGTATAACTGGAAAGAGTCCAAGACACCCGATATACCCCACTGCCAGTCATCATTCCCGAAGTGCCACCCTTTTCCATGCTATTTCATCCAACTCCAATTATAGCCTCAGACATTCTTCTCTGCCATAATTAAATGGAAATGATTCAATGCTTATTTTTATTAACTTACAATGGTAATATTGATGTTTACTTCTGATCCCCTTTCTCCTATTATTTTTATTGACTCAGATTTGTGTGTATGCCAGAGATTCAGAGCCACCTTGGAGACTAATTGTTGCTTATTCATCTTGTATTGACTGTGAAGTCAAGTCTCATAACAGATTTATAAATAAAATCAGAACAGATGATAATCATTATCTTGCATAATATCCAATTTTTTAATTAATCGATTCCCAAGATGGAAGATCCAGTGATTTAATATTCAAGTACATTTGATCCTTTGAAATTTTCTCCCTGTCACCCATGGAGTGTTGTTTCAGCTATTTGGGGGCACAGAAAGAATCAGATGACTATTGACCTTCATTCCTTCCATCTCCATGCATTAGCCCTATTATGTGTGTGGAACAATATATTAAAATGGACACTGAGAGGATTGCAGCTGTGTAAAAACAGCAGTTGCTATCCATGGGTGATGGAAAGGGCTAGTGCATTTGGTCTGTGTATTAAATGCACATAAATTTCTTTTGTAAAAGTGTAGGTGCTTTGTGTGTGTGTGTGTATTTACCTTTATTAAAATGTTCAACACTTAACATAACCAAAAACAAAAGTACAGAATTTCAGGATATTATTGGTTTGACATATTGCATAACTTTTTCAAAATCTTGCTGGTAAGTATAACAAAGATGGGGATATTACAACACTGAGTTCTGACAAAATAGTCCTTTTACAGTCATACAGTACAAATCCCTCTGCATGCTTCCTGAACCTTCCTGTCATTGCTTGACTTGTTGGTGTACACAACAACGTTGTACCAGTCCACAGTGAAAGTGTCTGGGTTTTTTTCTTTTCCTTTTTTCTTCCCGCCCCCTCAGCTCCTGATCCCCCTGTGGAAGTGCTGCCAGTGCCGGCGCCGCCACAGTCAGAGATTCAACCCTGCACATCAGACGTTTCCCAGGCGAGCAATGACCAGCTTCCCCTGCCAGAACTGTCAACTAGCAGCCCCCCTCTGTTGGAGATGGAAGCTGAGATCAAACCATCTTTGTCCCACACTCAGAGGTGTTTGAGGCAGAAAGTTCAACAGTCTGAGCTGAGGAGGACCCTGTGTGTATGCGCGAGATCCAAGCCTACTTAAGGGGACTTGGGAGGGGGGGAAACCCAGTTGCTGAGTCAATGTCTTAGAGCCACGAAGACATGCTTAGTTAGTGTTAGTTCAGGGCAAAAGTTTCTAGAAAGCGTAGTTAGGTTAACGAGGCACATTGCTTTTGATGTATCTATAACTTTAATAAAAAGAGAAAAAAATCACAGACGTGTCCTTTGACTTTGTGCAGGGGATGTATATTCAGAATCTCTAAAAGCATACAGGGTGTGGCCATAGACTCAAGTAACACAATCCAATACAGACTTAGGTTTATTGTTCTCAATAGGCCTGAGCATATTTAATTCCATGCTGGATTGTGACATGAACTGAGAAATGATTTGTTTTCTGAGACTGTTAGTCCACTTGATTGCTGAAGCTCAGGGGACCTGAGTGAATGTGTCACTATGGAGTATGACACAATTGTTGATCCCAAACAGAGAGATGGGCTGAAGTGTAAAGCACAGTGGGCAATGGGATTATCAAATATGAATTGGACTCAAGCATTCACCCTACACGATGGTTTCCAATACAGATGGAACTGTGTGGGTGCTCCAGAATGCAGGAAGTTGTTTGTGTAGAGTGGCTTCCTACAGGGTTCAAATGGTTTCAATCGCGACCCCATTCACTGGTAGTTGCATTGTTGTGGCTGAAGTCACCACAACCACATGGGAAGCAGCTTCACACAGATGATAATGGCTCCTCATGCAGTTCCCTTTGTCACAGCAACCCACACAGCAAAATTAAACTTGGAAATTGGGCCTGGGATGTGCAGCACGGAGGGGCTGACATTCACTGGAGTGTGGAACAGCACGGAATGAGTAAGTTCTACTATAGTAACAAGCATCATGGGTACAGTGACCTCTCCTCCTTTTGCCAACTATTAGTTGACTCTAATCACATCAAAACCTACTAAAAAGATGGATGCTTTTTGTAGGACTTACCAGACACCTGGAAAAGGCAGGCTGCTACCCCAATGTCATTGGAAATGCTACATTCATAGTTGCCACTAGTCTCCCGGCTCACACTGTCCACCTTATATTCAGAGAAGTCCTGCTGCTCTGTTGGAGGCAATGTCAACAGACTCCCATTGAATCTCCAGACAGCTGTAGCCACTTTCATTGGGCTCCCTTTTAGCATGGTGCAGCGAAGGGTGACACTCCGTCCCATGGCTTGCCGGATATCCTGGGAAATTGGCTCCACCACTGGGGGGACTACAGGGCAAATAACCAAAAAATAAAATAAAACAAATCAACAGAAACAGAAGTACCCAATGCAGTCTCAATGATAATGATAAAAACATTTGTTACTTGTGTTAAAATATCCTGTTCTGTAAATTCAGGGTCACAGCTGTTTTACCAAAGGTGAATCCATTGCTACCCATGAAGGGCTCACCATGTAAGTAATGTGCATCGAAGAAGTTTAAAGAGAAATAAAGGAGGGCAATTTTTAAAAAATTAACATCTCATTACTCCTGCAGTTTCCTTTAATGCCAAATACAGCTCTCATGTACTACACGCTTGATGAAATGCCATTTATTTCCTACTCCAGTCTTCAGATTACAAATAAAAAAGACAGTGTAATAAAATATCTGAAAGTTATCTTGACCCCTGACTTCTAAAAAATTGTATGTCTAGTCCCTAAATAAATTGTACTATGTTTTATATATATATTATTTATTTATTTATTATTTGATTTATATCCCACCCTTCTTCCCAGCAGGAGCCCGTGGGGGGGGGAGAGGGGGGACAAATACAAATACCTAGAGGAAGCATGTTGGACACTGAAGGTCTTGATAATATAAAAGCCCATTTGCTCTGTAATTTGAAATGCAATGATTCCAGGAGGAGGTCCTGCAGTTTGCAGCAATGTGCCAATACATTGCTTGCATATTGTTTCTGGGAATTATGACTGGATACAATCTGAAAATTAGTACTCTGGCATAAACTATAGGATTACAAGTGGTTGGAAGTCATCTGTCCTAGCTGGAGAGATACAATAAAGCAAGGTTTTATCATATTCAGATAAATTCCACAGAGATCCTCATACCATTCAAATTAGACTATGCCATATACAAGAATCAGAAGGTACCAAGAAATGCCATACAGTACTATTATTTTTAATTTATTTGCATACTGGGATTCTGGGCATACTCCTCCTAGAGCAGCACACAGCACTGTAAAACAGTACATATATGAAATATAACATACAATAATACAATGGTATTGACACTCCTTTAAAACCTAAGCCAGTTAAAAACAGTTTGTAAATGTCAATATAAAGTACCACCCAACCAACAAAATTATCTATACTTCTCAGAGATTCCATTTAAGAAAGAATGGTCTGAAAAGCCTGCTTAAAGACTGACAATGTCGAAGCCATATGTACTTCCGTGAGGAGGAAGTTCCATAATCTGGGAGCCACCACACAAAAGGCACTATCTCCTAAATGAACATGATGAGGAGATCCTCTGAGGAACATCTTAACACACAGGAAAGCTTATATTGGTTTAGGCGGTCCTTCTGCTTCAAAACTGTTTAAAGCTTAAAATGTCACTCTCAATTGGACCTGGAAATGCACTGGCAACCTGTTTAACTAGTGTAGAATTGATGTCACATGCTTTGATCTCTATGTACACACTAGTAACAAAGCAATTCTGCAGCAGCTGAAGTTTCCAGACTGTCTTAAAAGGTGACCGGGGGGGGGGGCATTTGGCCCGGGGCCTCAAGCTCAAAAGGACCCTCAAATTTAGGCACTTGTTAATATTTTGGCATCTGATAAATTTCACTTTTTGGGGGGCAGATTGGACCAAATTGTGACACTCTCTTGGCTCAGAGCTGCAAATTCAAGCAAAGAAGAGAGGGATGCAATTTGTTAACTGATACAGATTTTGTCATATGCCTGACATCAACTGTGACATTGCACAAAAGCGAGATTTATTTCCTCAATAATTTGCAAATTTGCATAGAAAAAATCTAGAAAAGCATTTGTTAAATTAAATAAAATCCAATTATATATCTGGAGGGGACGGTGCCTTATCTTGTTTTCATGTGTCATCCTTTTTTTCTTATTTTTATGGCTAGGGGCCTCAAAAGCTGGAAGTGGCCTGGGTCCCCCGACCTCTGAAAGTGCCTGTCCACACAGAGTGCATTACTATTGTTTATCCTGAATGTGGTTAGAGCACGGATTGCTGAGGCAAGATCTGATTTTGATACCAGCCCCAGCTGTAAAAGGCACTCCTAGCCACGAGCACCACTTGTGCTTCCACAGGCAGCCCCATGTCCAGGAGAACCACCAAAGGACAGACATGTTTCATCAGGGGGAGTACAAATTTTCAAGCAGTTTCATGGACCCATCCTCCAGGAAGGACTGGAGCCAACACAATATTGTGCCTCCCATGCCCAACTCAGCAAAATGGCCCAGGAGGACATGGCCAATGGTATCAAATGATGCGGTGCTGTCCAAGAGAATCCACAGTTTCCCTCCCCTGTGTAGTTCCCAGTGTAAGTCACTCACCAGGGTGACCAAGGCTGATTTTATCCTGAATCTAGACCAAAAACTGGGGTGAAGAAATAACCCACAGGCAACACTAGTATGGCAACAACCAACTAGGTTCAGTAATACAGATGGCTAAAGCAAGTGAGCCATGCCACATTCAATAGCAGAAATTAAACTTTCCCTACCAACATTAGTTGAAGGAGCAATATTCCTTTGTGGCCCAAAATATGTTGATTCATATTCTCATGGGTATCTGTCACGTTCTCTCCAACTCTCTAATCCTTCCTCCAAATGTTAGCACCAATCTATCTGATCTAAAATACCACAGTCTATTGTTGCTTGCGCAATATGTTGGTTCCAAGAAAATAAAAAAACCCTTTATTTATTTAAGGCCTAAATAAACAAAGAATTCTATTCCCTTGGAATTGACAGATATCACAAGCAACAACAGACTGTGGCTTAGGGATTTTAATAGTTTTCATCCTGCCTTTCCATCCCAATGGAGAGCTGAAGGTGGCTTGTATCATACCAAAGGAAAGAATACATAAAAAGCATATTAAAATTAATCAAGACATCATAAACCTACAAGGAACAGACTAAGGTGCCAGAATGGTAGGAAGAAAATGAAAGAAAGATATCTTCAAATGACAGTGGAAGATCATTAAAGAAGCGGGGAGATGAATCTCTTGAGTCACAGAGATCCATATTCTGGGTGCTGCCACAGAGAAGGTCCATCACCTCCTTCCCACCACCCATGCCTCAAATGGTGGTGAGGCATGCAGAAGGAATCTCCTGCTGATTGTGGTTGATAGGAAGGCTTATAAAGAAGAAGATGGTCCTTGAGATACCCTGGTCCCAGACTGTTTACAGTTTATTTACTTGTGTATTTAAAATGTTCACCCAGGGCAGCAAACAACAATAAAGTCATAAAATACAACATAATATAAAACAATGGGTGGAATTCAATGTTCGTCCTACTCAAAGTAGACCCACTGAAGTTAATAGACATGACTAACTTAGGTTCAGTCGTTTCAGTGGGTCTTCTCTGAGCTGGACTTAGTTGAATACAACCCAACTAAAAAAACAAAAAACAAATAACATATTAAAATATAAACCACTAAAAATCATTTTGAACCACAGCAGTAAATCAATTTAGCAGCAGCACATCCAGCTAACACATCAGCCTAAAGCCATTTTAAACAGGTGGGTTTAAACAGCTGAAGGGCTCAACCATACATTCCTACAGAAGGGAAATCCATATGCATCTGAGGACTACCACTGCAAAGCCCCTGTCCCTAGTGCCTGTCAGCCTAAATGATTTTAAAAGCAGACAAATGAGCAAGGCATCTTATGCTGATTTTAAAGCAAGACAGGTACATATGGGAACCTGATTATAAACTGTGTAGAGCTTTAAAGGTGAAAACCAGCACTCAAAATTGGGCTTGGAAATGTATTGGTAGCCAGTGCAACGGGTATAGAAGTGGTGTAAAATATTTTGACCCTATAGCCTGAATGAGCACACAAGTGGCCTCATTCTGCACCAGCTGAACATTCCAGGCAGCCCCACATAAAACACATTATAGTAGTTTAGCCTGGATGTAACTAGTACTAGTACAGGCTAGATAGGCTGCTTGACTTTGTATAGGACACAGCGCTAAGTAAATCTTTGTGTGAGCGGAACTACTTCTGCTTGCGCAACAGGACTCCCCTCCTCACTATCCCCCGCACACTCCCGAAATTTATTCTGGAGCAGATCTGGGGATGGCGCAGGGTGCAAAGTACACATTGCCAACGCAGATAGTAGCTCTAATGACAGAGCTCTGATGAATATAAAATCCCAGACAAGTATGGTGAGTAGTCAAAGGTTTTGGCAGAACATTGTAGTGCAGTTGGTAGACTTGCTCAGGTAGGACTGAGGAGATCATTATACAAATCCCTACTTGGCCTGGAGTTTACTGGGTGACTTTGGGCCAGTCACATTCTCTCAGCCTAACCTGACTCCCATTAATTGTGAAAACAAAATTGGGGGGGGCATATATGCCCCCTAAGCATTTAACAAAATAAACAAGACAGAGCAACGTGGTTTGATTTGCTAGAAATTCCAAATGACAGTCTCATTCTCAGCTTTTCCAGTGATTGTTTGACATGGGCAGGAATCACTGAAGTTTAATTTTCCCTGATGTAAAACTGGGCCAAATGTATTTGTCTAGTTTTGGGCAAGAATAGAAAGGAAATTGGCTAAATAGGCCCATAGTATAAAATGTTCCTATAGAATCCCAGATATCACTGGAAGTGTAGTTTCCACGTTCTATACCTGAGAATATTCTCAGTCATTCATTAGCTTTATTTAATAGGTAAATATAAAGAGAAAGCAGATGCTGAACGATATGTACTGTTGAAGGATGTTGATTTCCTCTATCAGGTAGCTCTGGTTTGAGCATACCAAGTGGACTCTCAGCCTCAGGGTTTGGCTACTGAAGTAAAATGAGTTAAAGTCAGCCCACAGATGAATTATGCTTTCCACCATGGGTTGATCTGGTCAGCTCATTAGAGCAGCCTTTCCCAACCAGTGTGCCTCCAGATGTTGTTGGACCACAACTCCCATCATCCTCAGTCACCATTTCCAATGGCTGAGGCTGATGGGAGTTGTGGTCCAACAACATCTGGAGGCACACCGGTTGGGAAAGGCTGCATTAGAGATTGCTGGTGATGTGTCTTAGCAGGCACCCCACACCTGGGCTTCCCTTATATGCCTCCCAGCTCACAGTATTCTAATATGAGGTGGCTTGATTGCACTGAATGTGATGAATCTGTCAGCTCCATAGTTAGCTTGCTGTCCCATTTCTAGGGTCACACCTGCTCATGCAGATAGGGAGCTCTGAGCCTGACCAGGGTGATAAGGTTGCGTAGATAAGTTTCAAAAACAACGATACACCAGATGGGATCACAGGAACTTAGGAAGCTGATTTGTACAGAGTCAAAGCACTTTTCCATCTAGCGCAGTATTGTCTACACTGACTGGCAGGTGCTCTCCAGTATTTCAGGCAGGCAGGAGCCCTGGATTGGCTCTGCTGGTGCGTTTGCACTGTGCCGACTTCAACCCTCCTGGTAAGCAGCAGCGATGCAACCAACTGGAGTTGAGGTGAGTGGCAGTGCCTCGCCACGCCAGCCGCTACTCTTACAAATGCAGTCACTCAGCAACACAGCATATTTGGCTGCCACTCTTCTAAGATGTGTAAACAAAATCTGGAAACCATTGATTAGCCTACGTTACCCATTGATTAGCCAACGTTACTTGACAATTTATCAATTTCAAATTGAGCAGCCTAGCTAACAAGAAAAACAAAAAACTGCTCTTCCCCTGGCTAGGTTACAGGGATGTCCACTGCTCTATTAAACATGTGTATCTGTTTATGTAAAGGAGTGTGTGTGTGTGTGGGGGGGGGGTAAGACGGTTCTGGTACTTTTAAAATACAGAAACTTCCCCTGGTCTTCACAGAGACTGCCTTGGTCACCCTGCTTGATGACCTACGCTGGGCATCAGACAGGGGGAGTGCATCCCTGTTGGTGCTGCTGGACCTCTTGGCGGCCTTCGATGCGATCGACCATGTTATCTTTCTGGGCCGTCAAGCTGGGATAGGATTGGGAGGCACTGTTTTACAGTGGCTCCAGTCCTACCTGATGGACAGGACCCAGAAAGTGGTGCTGGGAGACTACTGCTTGACCCCCTGGCCGTTGGCCTATAGGGTACTGCAAGGTTCCATTCTGTCTCCCATGCTCTTTAACATTTATATGAAACCGCTAGGAGAGGTCATCAGGAGATTTGGAGTACAATGTCATCAATATGCTGATGACACTCAGCTCTATCTCTCCCTACCACCGGATTGCAGGGAAGGAGTGCTCATCCTGAACCAGTACCTGGAGGCTGTGAAGGGCTGGATGTGGGCTAACAAATTGAAACTTAATCCAGACAAGATGGAAGTACTGCTGGACAAGGTTAAAACTGCACCAGGGATGGAGTTGCAACCTATTCTGGATAGGGTTGCACTCCCCTTGAAGGAGCAGGTCTGCAGTTTGGGAGTCCTCCTGGATCCTGCCCTGCTGCTTGAATATCAGGTGGCTGCGGTAGCCAGGAGTGGTGTTGGCCAACTCAAATTGGTCTGCCATCTGCATCCGTTCCTGGAAGCAGTTGACTTGGCCACAGTGACACATGCATTCGTGACATTGAGGCTTGATTACTGTAACACACTCTATGTGGGGCTGCCTTTGAAAACAGTTCAGAAATTGCAGCTGGTTCAAAATGCAGCAGCCAGAATGTTAACTGGAACACGGCGCAGGGAGCATATCACCCCTGTGCTTTATTGACTCCACTGGCTCCCAGTTTGTTTCCGGGCCCAATTCAAAGTGCTGG
Source organism: Rhineura floridana (assembly GCF_030035675.1). Lineage (NCBI taxonomy): Eukaryota > Metazoa > Chordata > Lepidosauria > Squamata > Rhineuridae > Rhineura > Rhineura floridana. Next base: position 152,983,789 of record NC_084483.1, read on the forward strand.
TTCTGACCTTTAAAGCCCTAAACGGCCCTGAACCAATATACCTGAGGGACTGCTTATGCCCATATGTACCTGCCTGTGATTTAAGATAATCTGTCTCTGGTCTCCTCTGCTTGCCTGGAATAAAAGATGTTAGACTGACAGGCATGCGGGAGAGAGCTTTTTCAGCTGCGGCCCCCAAGCTTTGGAATACCCTACCCCAAGAAGTCCGCTGCTCCCTCTCTGTCGGTTTTCTGGAGACTTCTGAAAACGATCTTGTTCCGGAGAGCCTTTGGGAGGGACTGAAGGTAGAGCCTGACCCTGATTTTATGCCTTCTATGTTAAATTTTACCTTTGTAGTCCCTTTAGTACTACCCCCTATATATATCTATATATGTGTGTGTGTGTATATATATATAGTATTTTATGTATTTTAATTAATTTTAGTGTTTTTGTGATTTTACTGTTTACAATTTTGTTATGTACGTGTTTGATGTTATTTTTGTAAGCTGCCCTGCGTGCCCTATTATAGGGTAGAAGGGCGGGATAGAAATATTTTAAATAAATAAATAAATAAATAAAATAGGAGGCTCTTCTCCAGGTTCCCATGCTTAAAGAAGTGAGACAGTGGCTACTAAGGAGAGGGCTTTTTTTTATGATGGCACCCCAATTATAATGCCTTCTCTAACAAGGCTTACCTGGCATCTACATTCAGCTTCCTTTAGTGGTGGGTGAAGACCTTTTTAATACAGCCACAAAAGTGACTGTATAATATAGCCAGTATCGATTTTTCATATTCTGCCATGTTACATTGAAAATACCCCCATGCCATTCTGCTGCTTCCTATAAACTCATTTCAAAACAAAATATTACAAAACTTACAGTCCTGAACTCAGAAACACTTGCTTAACAACCCTCTAAGTTTTCACAAAACACAAAAGTTTGCACAAAAGACTAAAGAGAATTGAGAGTTCAACGTGTAAAACAAGAGAAAAAAATCCAGTCCCCTTTTGGACTTTTTTTCTGTCAGTGGTCTCATGATTTGTTGAAATTAATTAAAAATCAGCCATGCTCACAAAGTACCTGTAATCCTATTACTGACCTTGCTCCATACTCTGATCTTCATCTTCTGCAGTTTAAAAGTTAAAAAAAATGCATGGCTGATTTTTCATTAATTTAAGAAATTTAACATTGTAGTCTATGATAGCATAGGCATGCTTAGTAAGAACTATCAGTGCTCTAAAAGCCAGACTCACAGCTGTTTGGCTTGGCTAATCAGGTGGCCACACCTACACCAAAACTTTATTTCACTTTGTACAGTCATAGCTTCCCTCAAAGAATCCTAGGAAGTGTAGTTTGTGAAGGGTGTTGAGAGTTGATAGGGGACTCCTATTTCCCTGACAGAGCTCCAGTGGCCAGAGTGGTTTAACAGTTAGCCCCTCTTTTGGGGATTGTAGCTCTGGGAGGGGAATAGGGTGTCTCCTAACAGCTCTCAGCACCCTTCACAAACTACACTTCCTAGGATTCTTGGGGGAAGCCATGACTGTTTAAAGTGGAATAAATGTCTGGTGTGGATGTGGCCAGCAACAGTTTTGGTTTAAATTTGGGTGGGATACTACATGAGTCTCTGTAGAATAAAAAGGTGGGGGGAAACCTGTGAAGGGTGCTGAGAGGAGACTCCTATTCACCTGACCGAGCTCCAGTGGCCAAAGTGGTTTAACAGTCAGCAGCTCTGACTGAAGCTCTGTGAGTGGAACAGGGCCTCTCCTAGCAACTCTCAGCACCCTTCACTAACTACACTTCCCAGGATTCTTTGGGAGAAACCATGGCTATCTAAAGGGAAATAAAGGTCTGTTGTGGATGTGGCCAGGGACAGCGTTGGTTTAAATTTGGGTGGGAGGCTACAAGTGCCTGCTGTAGAATAAAAAGATGGGGAAAACCATGAAAAAGAATGATACTATTCACAATGTTTTCCTTTTGGAAATAAAAGGGGTTTTTCGTCTGCTCAGTGCCCAACCCACCCAATCTCCTCCCATCCCTCCCCCTTTCCCCTCATCCCTAACAGCTCCCTCCCCCATGGTCAGTTTCACCTATTCTAAGCATGATTGCACAGGCATAAATCCCACTGAACTCAGTAAGCATGCTAATGATCAAACAACCCTCCCTTCCCCCTCCCTTTTATCCCTCCTGATCCTCCCCTTCCTATCCCCTCCCCTACTTATCCCTCCCCAGCCCTTTCCTCCTCCTCCCCCTCCCTCCCTATTCTCCTTCTCCCTCATGGTCATTTTCACCTATTCTAAGCATGATTGCATGAGAGAAAATCCCACTGAATTCAATAAGCATGCAAATAATTGATCCTTCCTTTCCCCCTCCTTCTCCATCTCCCCTCCTTTCCCTCCCCTTCTCCTCACCCTCTCCTCTCCACCCCTTCGTCCTCCTGCCCTGCCCTGCCCACTCCCACCCTCCCCCTTCCCTGTGGTTAGGTTCACCTACCCTAAGCATAATTGCATGGGAGTAAATCCCACTGAACTCAATAAACATGCAAATGATCAATCCATTCTCAGCAAATTTAGACAGGATCCCATTTCTTACCTCCTGGATTAAAAAGCAGAGAAATTCACTAAAAGGCAAAAAAACCCCTTATGGTTTAAGAACGTACCTATAGCCCACAGATATTTCTATCAAACTTTAAAAAGCAGGGAAATTGGGCAGCTATAGTGAATGCACCAGGAAGCAGGAGACCTGACCTCCTCTCTGAGAATTTGTCAAAATGCAAACACAATTTGGGTTGGTCTTTCACAGTCCAATCCACTTCCTGTATAGCTTGGAAGAATTTGGTAACATGTGCCTCTGAGCATATGGTGAGTGGTGGCAACACCTGTAATCGGGTCTGCATCTCCAAAGATTGAGAACTGTATTTCCTGTATGTTGATGTTCTTCTTGCTTTGCTTCTTTCCTGTGTTACTACTGTTTCTATAGAGAATCTAACCTAGAAGATTGTATTTCTCTTGTTATTCATCCTAGAAATCTGTGTCAAATTTATTTTTATTAATTTCAATGTGATATGATAGTGAAGACAGCCTTTTGTGTTTCATACTGGGGGTTATATTCTATTTCTATTTTGGGTGCATTAACAGTTGAGTCTGAAACTGCAGTACGATGTAAAATTAGACTGATTTCAATGTGTTGCTACTTAGTGAATCTGTTGGGAAAAAACAAACTTGGTCTGAGCAAGATGCATGTTATGTTATGTTACGGCTTATTTCTATGTTGCCTTTTGGCCAAAAAGGCCCTCAAGGCGGCTCACAAAAAATAAACACAAATGCAAAATACACATCAGAAAAGAACAATACAGTTTACAACAATTTAAATAACAAAATATTAACATTGTTAAAAAAGCAACAGCAACATCTTTCAATAACAATAAACAATAAGTACTTTCCTAATGTTTTAACAATGTCTACTAGTTCTTACATCAATGAGCTGACATCAAAGTGTGGTGCCTCTGGGATGTCCTGCTGCTACTGCACCTGCCAGTCCCGCTGCAGGAAAGGGAACAGGAGCAACCCCAGCTTTTTGCCAACATAGACGGTGTCCATGGCAAAATAGTACTTCAAGCTTGGTCATGGGGATGTAGCGATTCGTGTTCCAGCCCACAATTTCCTTGCCCTGGCTGGCTAGGCATGTGTTCAGCCTGCTATGCTTAAACCACTCCACTTAAGCAAGGGTGGGCATGGTCAATTAAAAAAATAGAGCACACCTAGAAATTTGCTAGAATATATTTCACCTCCCACTCTTTTATCTTGTGCAAACTGAGAAACTCTTCATGTCCACTGGATACTATTCTGCAGAACAGCCAGTGTCTATTGATTGATTGATTGCATTTGTATACCGCCCCATAGCCAAAGCTCTCTGGGCAGTTTACAACAATTTAAAACATTAAAAGCAAATATACAAATTTAAAAACACATTTTTAAAAAGCAATTTAAAAACACATGCTAAAATGCCTGGGAGAAGAGGAAAGTCTTCCACAATTATTCCACAATTGTTTTTGGAGTTTTTTTAGTGTAAATTTTGCAAAGTGTTGCTGTACTTCACATATTCACAGAAACAAAAGAAAATGATTTACTATAGGAAACTTCACTAAAATTGCAAAATAAATCAAACATATTTAAAGTGACTGAGCTATATCAATTGTCTTAATATTGTTGCTTTCTCCCTGCTAAAACAAGATCAGCACCACACATATCTTGTTTCTGTTATTTGGGCTGATTGCAGGTGTTGCCACCACTCACCATATGCTCAGAGGCACATGTTACCAAATTCTTCCTAGCTACACAGAAAGTGGATTGGACTGTGAAAGACCAACCCAAATGGTGTTTGCATTTTGACAAATTTGTAGGGCAGTACAATATCTCAGAGAGGAGTTCAGGTCTCCTGCTCCCCTGGTGCATTCATTATAGCTGGCCAATTTCCCTGCTTTTTAAAGTTTGATAGAAATATCTGTTGGCTATAGGCACGTTCTTAAACCGCCAGAGTTTTTTTTGCCTGTTAGAGAATATTCTCCCAGGCCTTTTAGAACTATACTTTGTTTGCCTTTTGTTTCTGCTGGTTTTAAATGCTGCCATGCTGCTTGTGCTAGTTTTTAGGCAGGATATTGAAATGACATATGCAACGTTTTAATATTATAATTGAGCTCTGTGTGAACTGCCCTGAGGAATCTGTTGATTTGGCGGTCAAGAAATGTTCTGAATAAATAAATAAAGCCAGAGGATAGAGCACCTGTTTCCTGACAGACTTTTCAAAGAAATTACAAGGCATGACAATAAGATACTTATGTAACTGTACCTGCACTTGTTGCTAAACTGGGGAGAGGGGGCAGGGGAAAAGCTCATGCTCTTCTTAAATGTCAGGAAACACCTGAAGTATGATAAATGCACAGCTAATATTTCTGTGTCATGGATTCCGAAGGATAGAAGAAGCACATACAAAGTTTCCTGGGGCGTTCAATAAACAACAGGTGCCTTTGCTGAAGTGCCTCCCTTCTTACAAAGATATGAATGAAAAGAAATGAAAAAATCAATTCTATCCTCCAAACCTGCTTTGGACTCTTTAAAAGGGAGGTACTTTTGAGGGAGTTGACCTTCAGGCTCTTAATCTTAGCACAGGACTCAACAACACCATTGACTGCATCACCAGAACAAAAGACTGGCTAAACAAATTCACCCCTAACCCCCTGAAGTCAGTGCTCACCTTCAATAGGTTCAGAACAGGGCAATCCTTCAAAGGATAATCTCAAGTGCCCACACAAGTGTAATGAAATTAGGCATATATAGTTTGGGAATTGTAGTATGTAGTGTTAATTTGACACGGTACAGAATGTGTTAACTTGAGATAACATAGAACTAGAAAAACAAAATTCCTAAGGTGCCTGTGGATGCTAAATGTTCAGTTGGTGTTTGATACTTGAATGCTAGTTTACCCATCCCATGTAACGGGACACTATCTAAGTAGCTAATGGCTCACTGGAATGCATCGTGCCAGGGGGAGGCAGAGGCAGCACGGATGAGCGCTCAAGGCCAGGACGTTAGCTCAATGCAAGACAATGGAGAAACCTGGAACGTTACTAACAAGAGGGAGGGGCTGTCTTAGGAGGGCTTGAAAGCATATATCACTTGTGACTATGTAATCATGCTTTAGACTGGTTTTCAGGCACGAGCCGAACAACCTAGTCTCCTTTTGCAAAAAATATTGATAATTAATAAAGATGTTGTCTTATACCTTGGTCTCCCATCTGGTGTGTATTTGAAGCTTCCTCCAGATGTAAAGAACCATTTTTGGTGTAACACAAGGATAGGCATTAACAGCTAGTAACCTATATGCAGTGCTCAGTAGAATTTTGGTCTATTTTGTTGGTTAGGGTATCATTTGATAAAGTTGCTAACTGACCAGAAAAATATGACCTGGCCTCTCTTGCAACTTTAACAGCAGCTTGACATGCAGGACTTAGTAAATTAAGCTTCTCACAGCATGGAGATGAGCATCATCACCTGTTAATGTTTGCAGAACAAGCTGCTCAGAAAGTGAGGAGCAGAATCCAGTAAGACTCCTGTCCTGGCAAGCCTGTTATTTTATAATTAACAACCCACTAAATGTTACCCTCCACTTAGACTCTGACTGTACATCACTAAAGGTGGTTCAAAAGAATTCAGGGGCATGCTGCAAGCCCAGATATGTTGGAGGATGAATGTAACTTAGTGTCCCTTTCCTTCTTTGATTGCTCTGTGGAAAAAAGGTTCTGCACCATTTTCATTTCCCTGTGTTAGGCTAAACCAGAACCTCCAAATTCAGAGTCAATATGCTTCTGAATACCAGTTCCTAAGGAAATACAACAGGAAATGACTGTTGCTTTTAATCCCTGCTTCTGGGCTTCCTAGGAGGACCTGGCTGGCCACTGTTGGATGTACTAGATAACGCCTTGGGTCTGACTCAGTGGGGCTGTTCTTATATGCTATGTCAAGGTCACTTATCAACTCTCTTTTACTTTTTGGCCATTAACAAAAAAAAAGGCACCATTGCCTTTAGCAGCATTGGTGATTTTTTTTAAAAAAGAATATTTTTATTCAAGATTTTATAATACAAAAGAATAGGAAATACAATGCCTTACACAAAAAAATCATAAAAGTTAAACCATGCAGAAGAAAATAACACAAAATAAAGTTCCAGAAAAACTAATGGGATACAGACATCCATATTTCCAATTAGAAAAAAAAATTGTCTTGTTGAAAAACATATTTGCCGGTGTTTCATCACCCAAATTAATATAAAAATTAGGTGAAAATCAGAATTCTCATAAACTTATAATACAGCAACGCAAAGAAGGGAAACACAAATTATCCTAGCATATCCTTCCAAAGGGAGGCATGAGTTGAGGAGTGGGGGGGACAACAAGTTCCTTACTGGCTACACAATGTATGAAGCAGAAACACTTACCACCAGGCCCTCCCTTAGCATGTGCGGGGCCCAGGGCAAAAGCATAGTTGAGGGCCCCCCACATTCTTTCTCTCTCTATATAGCCTTTCCTCCAGGCAGCGGCGGAGGCTTTGTATTTCGGCTGCTAGGAGCTTGCGGCTGCGGCTCCCTTTTTTGCAGCCTTCATTGGCGGCGGCGGCTTTGTATTTTTTGGCTTTAGCTCCCTTTTTTGCAGCCTTTGTTGTAGACTTGCTTAGCGTTTCTCGCTGCAAGGTTTTCTCCCTCCCGGCTCGCTACCATGGCCATCAGGAGACCTCCGCTGCACCTCTTCCTCCCGGCTCATTTCTACACTCCCCTCAGTTCGCTACTGTGGCCGTGAGGAGGACGCAGCTGCTGCTTTTATATGCAGATCGCCAAGTGTGGGGGCCCCCAAAGCGTGGGGCCAGGGGCAACTGCCCCGCTTCCCGGTGCCTAGGGGCGGCTCTGCTTACCATAAAATGTGTCCTCCTTGGTGGGATCATTCCTTCTCCTTAATTGTCTAGTTAATTTTTCCATTAGTGGCATGGTAGAAATGGCACAGTTCACACATCACAGCAAACCATATTTAATGGTTTACCATGAACCTGATTTAGAGGGTTCTACTGCTACTCCCGCTCGCACTGGGAGGAAACAAATCCCAATCCCTGATTTAGCTTTACTTCCAAATCAGAGTTTCTGGTTTGTTTTACTCCAACAAACAACAGTCAGTAGACTAAGAACAAGCTACAGATTGTAATTTGTTGGGAGCAAAAGAAACCATGATCCTTGGTTTGGCTGTAATTCTGATCCAAGGATTGTGGTTTATTTCCTCTGTTTGCTAGTGGGGAGGGGTAAACAGACCAGAAAGGCACAATCACAACAAACCATTAAGCATGGCTTAATGTGATGTGCAAACAAGTCCAGTGTAGCAAACAAAAAAAATTAGCAGGTGAAACTTTTAATTTTGCCTGCTGAGTTCCAGCTTGCGATGTAGATATTAAAGCCACAGGTGCCCTGCTGAGGGAAAAAAATTGTGATACAATATGACATAAAAATAGGGGGGAAAGGGGTTTCTCTATTTATACCTCCCTCCCACAGAATCTCTTCTTTACACCACCCCCAAGGCCTCTCAATCAGCCCTGTGATAATATCATGCTGGATGTTATGAGTTGATCTTTAGTCATTTAATCCTGATTGTCCAAACCTGCTAACGAGCCATACAGGCATATGGGTGCTTCACAAAACTACTGAGTCAGAAAAACAAAGTCACTGCTGATCAACTGTTTTTGAGTGGGAAGGGGCTAGATTTAGTCGTCCTTCCCCACCCCAGTTCCTCTCTCCATCAAACAGATGATTGACGCTACTGCCAATTTTCTGATGAGGCAACATGCTCATACTTGTGCGCAACTGGATTGGATTGAATGAGGGAAGTTTTCTTGTTTAAAGACAGAGTGTTGAGCTATATGGCCTTTAGGTGCATTACAGTCCTACAACTAGGGATGGGTGAGAAAGTTGACAAAGGCGAACTATAAATCTGACTACTGTGCAGTTTGCACATTCAATAACGTTGTGGAGAGGTGTTGTTTGCTACAAGCTTCTTTGGTGAATATAACAACATTATTATTGATTATATATTTGATCTGAACTGCTGAAATGTGTATTCCCTTTAACTTTTGTGTCATTGAGGTGATGATGGTAGCTACTAACATTCTTTGTTTGATGCTTAACCTGTCTCCCTCTTGTATCTGTTTTTTTAAAAATCACTGTGACTTTAGCCAAACTCATGGTTCTTTATTAGTCTGTTGCCACAGGAAGCCAAAAAGTATTTTACCATCAGACCACTGAAAAACTGACTGGGGACATTTGGGGGAAGGAAGCAAAATAAGCTAATTAACTCCAAACAGGCTAACTGTAAGGTGAATAACTCAGCTGACAGCAGCACTCAAGGCATAAAGATAAACTATGCTCAGTTTTCAACTTTCAAAATTACATCACATAGCTGAGTTGAAAAAAATATCAACTGCACAAGGTTCATTTAACTGAGTGAGGGAAAAATATTTCACATCTTCTCCTCGGACCGGCCATAACCCTGAGGCAAGATTCTTATCTAATGGGCAATTACATGGCTCATTTACTTCTGAATTTAAAAAAATGCAGAGCATTGTTAGAAAAAATGAAAACATTATTTTTTGGCAATGGAAATGGCTGAAATGGAAAAAGCAGAAGATAATGAAATGCTAACTACAACAGACCATAACCAGCCACCAGTTTGTCGAAAGGACAACCAAACTGGCACCAAACTGCGAACTGCATTCCTACCTACAACTCCATGCTTCTTAAATCACACAAGGAGAGGCATGTGTAAGGAGGAGGGGGGCATGTGAGTTTAGTTGCTGCTGAAATTAGGTAGTGGGTGAGATAACGGCTGCATTCGTCTGTCATGCTAAACTATGGTTCAGTGTGATGTGAACGAGCCTTGTTTTTAAAGTGACAATTGTTGGTGATAAGCCATGATCCCAGGTACGAACAACAAAACAAGTAGCATTTAAGAGAAACTGAAGGCAAAAAGCTTCCTAAGTCCTCTTCCTGGCCATGTGGGAAGAGGAAGGGAGAACATGCCTCAAGGAGGCTAGGCTTGTTCACAAAATGCTAAACCATAATTTAGCACATGGGTGGGAAATCTGTGGCCCTCCAGATTTTGTTGGACTCTTCCCAACAGCCCCAGTCAGCATAGCCAATGGTCAGGGGTGATAAGAGATGGAGTCGAGCAATATCTGGGTCACAGGTTTCCTATCCCTGATTTGGTAAAACAAACATTTGGCCCAGCAGCCTCTGGAAAAAAAGAGAGAGCAACCCCTAAGCAATTAATATGAAAATCCTGGCTGATTCAATGAGAAATGTTCAGACACAAAAACGTCCCTCACTGATACTTGCCAGGTTCTGAGATAAAGCACCCATCAGAAACTACACAATGCTTTACAGAGCAACTCAGGGGAAGCCAGCACAAGGGGAAACGGGGCAAGAGGAGCTGGTGGGAAAGTCCGTGGCATCCAATTGCCATTCGGAAGCCTCCGGCCGGCTGAATACCAACTAAGCCAGGAGTTGCATGCAAGGACCGGAAAGTAAAAGCTGGCTCTCACAAATACCCCTACCGGGGAGTAAGCACTCTCCATTGACTTCCACTGCAATTATTTTCTTAAACCAACCTTTTTCCTGGAGTAGCTTGTCCCTGAATCAGGACCTGCAGGAGCACTCTGAACACAAGCTGGATGTGGCCTAAGTAACCCCCTTGGCCCCTCCTCTGACATGCCCCTAGAATACCCATTATTTGGGGCCTTCTGACAGCTCTCCTTCTGCCAGGCTGGGCTTCCGTGGCAGACCCCCAATTGAGCTGTCAGGGTCCCAGATCCACTGCAGCTGAGCTGGGATGAGGGACTTCTGCCAGGACCCAGCTGTCTCAGCCTGGAGTCCACCATACCCAACTCCCCTCAGCCCAGCAGAAATAGCAGTTTGACTGCACCCTTAGTCTGTTTGTTTTGCATTTCTCACAAATAATGTGCAAATCAAGCTGTCTGGATATGGTGAAGCTCAGATATGAGACCCTGCACACGAGCCTTGAACTACTCAATTGCCAATTACTCTTGTTTATCTTCCCTAGTTCAAAAATTAAACTGCAAAACCAGCTAATGTGGTGAGTGGTAATATGAAAGAGGTGAAGAGGCCAGAGCATCAGCCAGCAGTCTGCAAGCAATACTCTTTCCTCAGACTTGTTAATATTCTGCTACCTCAAAAACAAAGGGCAAAACAGTTTGCCTCAGCAGCAAAACAATTTTGCAATCACACAAAACATAATAATTCACCTGCTCTTCAGGAACAAATAAAATGATGACCTAAACGTATGTGGCCTGCTCACTCTTGCCCAGGAACCAGAGTGCCTTGATCCATGCATCACTCTTCCTAGAGCAGGATCCAGAGTTTTGCAACAAGAAAAAATGCACCAACTGTAGTTCAGGAAAGGTAATATGGAGTATGTTGCAACTGAGGGCAAGAGCCAAGCAAACAAGGGCAGGAATGGCCCAGTATGAGTCATGTATCATTGTGCCTCAAATAACCTTTCACTTTCCCACTTTTACAAGATTAGCAAATTCTGGATTTATTTTTCAGCCGAGATGATGCTCCGAAACATAAGGGTCACTGGAGCATGACCAAGTTCTAAAACCCATTTTAAAATCTTATTTTTTACTTTTGCTTCACGGAAAAGGAGAAATCTTGCTTTGCACCAAGCAAACAGATTCCCGTTGAAAGCTTCTATGGGCTACACAAAAGCCAGGGATGTGAGCCAGAAAATTGTATGCACAATTTTTTTCTGGAAAAATGTCCAGAGCTTTATTTTTTCTGTTTCATTAGTTCATTAGTAACAATGAATGGGTGCCAATTGCAAACCCAATATTAGGCAAACCTGGCAGTTTGAAAGTTTTTGTTTATTAAACACATGTAAACTAAATATGCTAAATTACCTTACTCTTTAGGGCAGGGGACCACAGGTCTAGAGACTGAATTGGCCCCCCAGGACTCGCTATCTGGCCCTTGGAACTCTCCCTTGCTTCCCTGGATGGAGGACAGAGAGTGTGGTGTGTGCATAGAAACTAACATATTGTACAAAAGAAAATTTTACCTTGGTTGCTTCACTCATGTTTGCTTCCCCCCTCCGTCATGTGCCTCCCCAGAAGGTTGCCAAGAAGGAAATGTGGCCCTCAGGTTATAAAAGGTTCTCCTCTAGGGCATCTGAAATTCTTCTGATGCAAATTACCCTGATTTCTTGGCGGAGGCCTAGGTCAACCTTTCCCAACCTTTGGGTCCCCAGATGTTGTTCGACTACAGCTCCCATCAGCCCCAGCCAGCATGACCAATGGACAGGGATGATCATTCTAGGGTGACCAGGTGAAAATTAGAGAACTTTCCAATTCAAAATTTCCTGGAAAACTCACGTCACTGAGCAATACCAGACAAAACCTGAGCACTTGTTTGCCCAAATGCCTAGAAATTGTCTGCACCATCTGACCGGGTAGCTACCAGAGAGAGGGCTTTCTAGACGGTGGCTCTATGGTAGCTAGGTGAAAAAGAGGACAGGGCTCCTGCATCTGTAATAGTTGTGTAGAAGAAGGAATAGTTGTATAGAAGGTGTTACTTGCAATGACTATTGCACAACTATTAAAGCGGCAGAAGCCCTGTCCTTTTTTTGTATTTGGCCACCCTAGGTGGCTCTCCAGCTAAGGAGCACTCTCTCGAGAGGTTCACTTGGCACCTACATTATTATCCTTCCAGTGCCAGGGAAAGGCCTTTTTATTTTCTGCATCTATTTAGATACTGCTTTAATCCTGCTCACTGTTTTATTCAACTTCTATCATTTTTGTGGCGTTGATATTGTTTGTACATTTTAATTGTTTTATTCTTTTTCTCTGTGTGTAAACCATTCTGGGAATATGATTTAAGGGCGGTATAAAAATACTGATATTAATAAATAAAAAATAGGCTTAAAGCCTTTTGTTGGGCAAGTGTTGAAAAATCTGCCTCATAAATAATAGCAATTTTATTTATGGATAGATATACATACTCGCTCACTCGATTTTCCTTAATTAACTTGGCCTAGATTGCAAGCTAACATTTTTTTACATGCTGAGGGCGCATTCCGAGAGGGCTTCTGCAGCATGCCAGAATGTTGTGCTTAGTGGCCATTCATGCCTGTCCCTCATTCATTCCTAGATATCCAGAAAGCAAGAGGTCCCCAACCATGTTGACCTCTGCACGACCTTAAAGGAACCCATGTTCCAAAAGTAGCTAATAAGAATGCTATGTTGACATATCGTAGGAGTTCTTTCCGAGTGACTCTGCATATGTAGAGTGTTATGTTACAGTCCAAGTCAGCTTATCCCAATATGAGTTGGATGCAAATGAAAGAACTATGAAAGAAAAGGACTGTCCAGCAATTGATAGCAATCTTCTAGTGACTGTCAAGTCTTTGTAATTCTGCTTCGTATCAGTTCCTGTGGGTTTCTAGCAGGGATGAAAAGATCTGTCAGTTTTGGTTCTCTCAGTTTCTCATTTTCCCCAATCTTAAAATTCAGTTCTCCACATTTCTGCAGCAATTTGTGAATTTTTTTTGACAAAAATCCTCATGAAAATTTTAATGCGAATTTCTCCTAATAAACACATTTTTGTTGGAAGTGATGACTAATGAACACATTTTTGCAAGCCATTTCTCATCATATAGTGCATTTGTGCATGTTATTTTCATACATATATTCATTTTTATGCACACTATTGCCTAATATATGTGTGTTTGTAAACACTGGCTGGTTGGCAAACTGCATCACAAAATTTGAATCAGTGCAAATTTCAGTAAGTGTGTCGGTTCTGTTATTGTTTTGGAAAGTTGAAATTTGATAAATTCAGCTTCAAATGAGAACTGAATCAAAATTCTCACCCATCCCTAGTTTCTGGAGACTGGGGCTGGAGCTACACTTGTGGTTGTACTGGTTTCAGTGCATCTCCACCTGTTTTCTGAAACTGGGGCAAACAGTGTTAGTCAAACTCCTCCTCTTTTTAATCCAAAACCTGGGAAATTGGAGATTAAATGCATTTTACTAGGAATATAGCTTCACACAGACTTCAAAACTGATTGGCCAACAACCCTGTTGGCACTCCGAGGTTTGCCCAATGGAAATGCTTTGCTGTAGGCTCAGGCACACAATGACTGGACCAACGTTTTGCTGTGGGCAGTCCTAAAAAGTCTGACACCAGCAATGGGAAAGAGAGATGTGTGTCCAGCTGTGGGCAAATACGTTTCAAACAATAGCCAGATAAATTGGTCTTGCTGCTTTTGAAACAACTAGTGTGCACGTATCCTGGGAAAATTCTGCAAGCCTTCTCACAAAGGGCATGTTTGGAAATGACACACCTTGTCTCTTTCTGGCCATTGCCTCTTCCCTCTTCATTCATTGACAAAGTTTCTTTCTTAAAAACAAATTAAAACAAAATGTTGCACTTGTGCCACAATGCCTATGCACCCCTTCAAGCAGTGGTAGAACAACTCGCTAATTTTACCTGCTAGTTTCATCTAACTGGATGATTCACAAACACAACAGAACCCAGCTACTTCATTATCCCATCTCAGAGTTCCTCACTTCCCCCTCCCCAGCACTTCAGTATATTAGCTGTAGAGGTATAGGACCACAGGCGCAATTGCATAAAATCTGTAATTATTAAGGAGCTCAATTCCAGAGATGAAGCATGCACGTAAGAGAAATGGGAAAAGATTATTTCAGGGACAGTGAGGAACAAAATGAAATGAAACTGTAGTGTGAGGGCATGGTGCAGACATGCTCTTACTCTGCAGTAGCTAGAAGATAAAAAGGACTCTAATACAACAGAAATGTGCAATATGATCCCATGCATGTCTGTCAGAAGAAAGTCTCACCAAGTTCAGTAGGACTTACTCACATTATTTATTTATTTATTTATTTATTTATTTCCTGCCCTTTCTCCCCAGAGGAGCACAGGGCAGCAACAAGAAGTGATAAAACAATAAAAACATTAAAAACAAAACACCTTAAAACAATTCCAGTACAGATGCAGATTGGGAAAAAGATACCTATTTAAATGCTTGTTGAAAGAGGAAGATCTTTAGTAGGTGCCAAAAAGAAAACAGAGACGGTGCCTGTCTAATATTTAAGGGGAGGGAATTCCAAAGTGTCAGTGCCCAACACTAAAGGTCTGCTTCCTATGTTGTGCAGAATGGACCTCCTAATGAGATGGTACCTGCAGGAGGCCCTCACCTGCACGGTGAGATGATCTTCTAGGTGTCCTGGTCCCAAGGTGCATAGGGCTTTATACTCCAAAAACAGCACCTTGAACTTAGCCCAGTAGCTAATTAGCAGCCAGTGCGATACTGAGGCAGGAGAGTTCATATGCAACGGGGGGGGGGAATTGATTGGTAAAAGCAGCAGCAGTCAGTGGACAAAGAATGAACTAAAACTGATAACTCCCTGTTAAATTGACGGAATCAGGGGTGTAGTCATCCAAGGTCTCAACAGGGTCCCTATGTTTCCAGCATCCTATAAGACAATCAGCGTGAAAGAAGAGTGTGTTAGTTACTGAGAAGAGTCTTCTAACATGCTTCCTTGTCCTTTCCTGCTGATTGGAGTCAATCAGAGTGAAAGGAGGTGAGTCAGTCATTGAGAGGACTCTTCTCAGCAGCTAACACTCTCCCCTTTTATGCTTATTGGCTCCTAGGGATGCCTGTTGTTGTGGGAGAAGGTGTTAACAAATGCCTCCAAAAAAGGATCTCAACCCAGCAGCAAAAAAAACGGGGCATGGCTGTGACTAACATGAAGGGACCCTGCCTGCAACAAGCTGCAGGTGATAGAGGGTGAAAAATCCACTTAATTCTGACTGCGGGGGTGGGGGTGGTGTAATTAAGCGGACATTCAGCCATTGCAGCCTGCAGCCTGTCACTTGCCCAGTGGGATGGCGCCTCCTCTTCCTGTTCATCTTCCTCCTCTGTTAGCCTCAGACCTCTTATAAGACCATGAACTCACTAAGGTTTAATTCTGTACTCAGAATTGGTGCATAGTATCAAGCTGGATCTTTCTCTCATTGAAATTAATGAGACTTGGCAGCATTTCAGTTTGGCTAGATTGTGATGAGAGGACATAACTCTGACACAATCATCATCAATGAAACAAGAGATCTTTCAGTGGATCTCTCTAAAGATCTTCACAGAGTTGTGCATGAGTGTGCATGTGTCTTTTGAGTTCCTCAGAAAAGTAGGGTCGCTCTGATTCTAGCCTCAATTTAATTAGACTTTTTCAGAGAAGTGACCGGACAACGAACAGCCCTTGACTTTAGAGCTCGCTTCTCTTACGCTTGTCCAAGCCAATTAACACAACTAGCCAAATCTTCTTCAAGAAAGGTTAGAAACACTCAGTGATTTTCAGCAGATGGTTAATATATCACACCACAGTTCCTGCTTCACAAGTGTTGGAAGATATTTCACCCTGGGTGGGATTATGTTGATCTCTGTGCTCCCTCCCCTGAACACCTCTACTAGAAGCAGCTGAGAGCCAGGCGTGCTGAAGCTCATGCTTAGACTCTATGCCCAACTAAAGCATGCTTACAAAGAAGCACTCCTTTGCAACCATGGCATTCCCATGGCGCAACTCCCTTGAAGTCTCAGGTTTCCTCACACTTTTTCCTTAATTGAAAAGGAGGGGGGAATGGAGTGTGTACAGAAGCTGACAAAATGTGTAAAGTCAAATATAGAAATAAGCCCCTCTTACCCATCGTCTGATTAGTGCTATATTTCCCAAACATCTCACAGTCCTCCCCCCCCATTTAAAATTGGAGTCCTGTCCAATGATATTTTCTTTTGGGTCTGAAGTTATTGTCCACATTAACTGTGTACTGGAGAAATCTTTGATATTTGCAGAAGCTAATGTACTTTGGAATTATATTCCTGTGGTATGGGGATTAACAGCAGGACAACAAACGTGGATTTTGTGAGCCCTTGTGGTGGCCAAGAGGCCAATACTTGGAGCCTGGAAGAACAAACACCCACCACCTATTATGGAATGGTTTGAGGACTTTATTGCCCTTACTGCATTGGAACCTATTTCTTAGAAGTGTCAATTTCATTTGGATATCTGTCTGATCTTTTGGATGGCATATGTGTATCAGCTTGCATGTTTAAACTGAGATGGGTGCATTGATAGTTATTGTTATTAATGTGAGCTGAAATTTCCTCCCCTTCCTTTTTTGTGTTAAATTTGCTATGAAAAATTAATAGTAAATAAATAACTTGGAGACACATCTGGTGTGTAGTATGTGAGGAGTGGTCTGGCATTCTAAATTACAAGCAGTGCTTCTACTCATGCACGTCTCAACTGTGTGAGTACATTGCTGGAAAAGGGGAAAAAATGAAGCCTCCATGGTTGCTCTCTCCCTAGCCACCCTGCCCCAAATGGAAATAAAGGGAGGCTGCCGAGTGCAGAAGCAACTGCAACTGCACATGGCTTTGATTCCCCTCTCCCTTTTTCTTTTGCACTTTAAACCTTGCATGGTTGCTCTGAGCTCTCTCTGCAGCTTCCCACCTGCACATCTGGTCTCAGAAAGAAGTGCTGCTGGGAGGCTACAGAGAGATTTGTGGGTCAACCTTGCAAGACTTTTTTTTTAAAGTCAACTCAGCGGAGAGGTCGCAGAAAGAGAATTGTGGCAACCGATTTTTGTTAAAAACAACAACAACCCATCCCCCTTGGGCCATAACATTGCCCCAAAATTAGGAAAGCAAACCCCATCCTGAAAACTTTGAGGGGAACTGCCATCCCACCCTGTAAGCAGTAGAGGAAGAATAGAATGGTTCCCACAAAATCAGGGCCCCTGCCTTTGTTAAAATCATATAAGTGTGCAGCAGCTTAAGACCGGAACTAGGTAATAAAATATATACACACAGTTGCCACCAAAAATGGCAGTTGTATACCTTGTTCCCATCTTCTGCCTTTAATAACTGCGACCACTTACCTAAGATTGTGGTTTTTGTATGCTTCCCCACCTCCAGCCCCTACAGCAGCCAATGAAGTGTGTGTGTGTGTGTGTGTGTGTGTGTGTGTGTGTGTGTGTGTGTGTGTGTAAGAATGCACAACCCTGTAACATTTGGTCACAGGTAAGTTACATTAGATTCTGCAGAGAGGGAACTAGACATGTGGCTGTCATTTTTGGCATCAGCCAAATATATAGTAATGTCTAGGTTTGGTCTTAAGATCACCTATACTGACTGACATTCCTTCAGAAATACCCTCACATCATGCACAGGAAAATGTTCTGAACACTCTTTTATGGTTTTTATGAGCTTCGCTAGTTAACACCCAAGTGAATTCAAGCCTTTCCATCCTACCACTGGCAAAACTAAACCAGCAGGTAATATTGCTCCTATGGAAAGCAAGTGCCTCTTTTGCATTAACAAGAGGTACAAAAGAAGCTCTAGGCCACATTTCACTCTCTAAAGAAGCCTTTGACAAGATCACACTGGCATTTATTCTAGCTCTTAACATTTCCCTTTCCTGTCTTCTTTCTCTGATCTTAAGGACCCAAGAGTACAACGTTTTATTTTACATTTAGGTTTAATTTCCTCTGGGGAGAAACGGTGCCTCGGGTTGTAAATGCCAGTAGAGTCACATACAAGCAAAATTGCATTCTTGTCTCTTATTACTTATCCCAAGCTACGTCAGTGGGGGCTGAAGAAAGGCCAGGGCACAATGGCAGAAAGTTGTTGTTGATGGGGATACAGAACAACCAATCAGCCGATTTTGATAATCTTATCCCGCTGTGCCTAAATCCCATGTACAACTTTTCCTGGACATAGAATTCACATGAGAACATCACTAATTTCTCTTTACTAATTCCATATAAGGTAACCCCACTTCATCATATGATACTCCTGGAATCACCACAAGGAATGATAAATGAAAGACAGTATCAAATGCTTTTATTCAAATGCATTTATTTATCTTACATTTTATTTATTTATTTATTGAATTTATTAGTCGCCCATCTGGCTGGTTATCCAGCCACTGTGGGCGACATTCAAAATAAAACATCCAAATACATTTACATTAAAACATTTAAAATCTCAAATCAGAATAATAAAACCTAATCCACCCCAAAAGCCTGCCTGAAGAGCCAGGTTTTTAAGGCCTGGCGGAAGCCCATCATAGATGATGGAGATCATTTGGTAGGGAGTTCCACGGGGTGGGGGCCACAATTGAAAAAGCCCTCTCCTTAGTCCTCACCACTCTGACTGTTTTAACTGGTGGGATGGAGAGAAGGTCTTTTGAGGCTGATCTTGTTGGGCGGCATTGCTGATGATGCTGGAGGCGCTCCTTCAGATAGACTGGGCTGAAACCGTGTAGGGATTTAAAGGTCAAAACCAACACCTTGAATTGGGCCCGGTAAGCAACTGGTAACCAGTGCAACTCCTTCAGCACTAGAGTGATGTGATCTTGCCAGTGGTTGCCTTTAATCAGGCAAGCCGCCGCATTCTGTACCAGTTGCAACTTCCGGACTGTTTTCAAGGGTAGCCCCACGTAGAGCGCATTACAGTAGTCTAGGCGAGAGGAGACCAGGGCATGTACCACCGATGGGAGCAGATGATTGGTAAGGTAGGGGCACAGCCTCTATATCAGATGGAGTTGATACAGCGCCTCCCGGCTCACAGCCGAAACCTGAGCTTCCATGGACAGCTGGGAGTCAAGAATGACCCCCAGGCTGCGGACCTGGTCTCTCAGGGGCAATTGTACCCCATTAAGCACTAGGTCAACATCCCCCAACCTTCCCTTGTCTCCCACAAACAGTACCTTGGTTTTGTCAGGGTTCAGCTTCAGCTTATTCCTTCCTATCCAGCCACTCACAGACTCTAGGCACTTGGACAGGGATTCTACAGTCACTCTCGGTAAAGATTTGAATGAGAGATAGAGCTGCGTGTCATCCGCATATTGGTGACATTGCAGCCCAAATCTCCTGATGATGGCCCCCAGTGGCTTTATATAGATGTTAAACAGCATGGGGGAGAGGATGGAACCCTGTGGCACCCCACAAGTGAGAGGCCAAGAGTCCGAAACCTCATCTTCCAATGCCACTCTCTGGTGCCTACCCGAGTGGAAGGAATGGAACCACTGCCACACAGTGCCCCCTATGCCTAATCTCTCCAGGCGGTCCAAAAGGATACTGTGGTCAACGGTATCAAAAGCCACTGAGAGATCTAGGAGAACGAGGAAGGTGCATTCACCCCAATCCAACACTTTCCTCATATCATCCACCAAGGCGACCAAGGCTGTTTCAGTCCCATGTCCAGGCCTGAAGCCTGACTGAAATGGATCCAGATAATCCGTTTCCTCCGTTGTGGAATAGCCTCCCCGAAGAGGTACGCCTGGCGCCTACATTATTATCTTTCCGGCGCCAGGTAAAGACCTTCTTATGCTCCCAGGCATTTTAATCATTTTAATCTTTTTTATCTTTTTAATCTTGTAATACTAATCCTTTTATCATCTTATATTTTGTTTAATTGTATTTTGTTTTCATTGTGTCTTATATGTTTTGTGATTTTATTATTATGATGTATGTATTTTATCCTATTCTGTTTACTGCCCTGAGAGCTACTTGCTATGGGCAGTATATAAATGCAACAAAATAAAATAAAATAAAATAAAATAAATAAATAAATAAATGCACTTGCAACTGCTTCGCCACCACCCACTCAACCACCTTGCCCAGGAATGGTAAATTTGAGATTGGGTGAAACTTGTTCAAATCTTGGGGATTCAAGAAGGGCTTCTTTAGAATTGGTTTTATTACTGCCTCCTTGAGGGCTGATGGCATTACTCCCTCTTCCAAGGACGCATTTACCACTGCCCTGATCCCCTCGCCCAGTCTGTCCTTGCAGCTCATGATGAGCCATGATGGGCAAGGATCAAGTAAGCAGGTGGTTGGCCTTAAGGATGAAAGCACCTTGTCCACTTCATCATAAGGAAGAAGCTGAAACCGATCCCACATCACCAGAGAGCCACTGGCCGACTCTGGCTCGCTCACTGTATCCACAGTGCACGGAATCGTACTCTTTAGACGGTCGATTTTATCAGCAAGTGCTTTGCAAACTCATTGCAGGAGGTTTTAGTATGTCCCATCGGTTCCAAGGCAACTGGACCAATCAGGCTTCAGACCACTTGGAACAGCCTCCTGGGACAGCACTCCTGGGACGCAATAGAGGCGCTGCCCTTGTTGCCACATGGTAGGCTGCCGCAGCCGCTCTAACCCGTGTCCAATCATCCTCCGAGTGAGATTTCCGCCACTGGAGCTCTAGCCGTCTCGCCTCCCACCTCAGAGTTCGCAACTGTGGAGTTTGTGGCAACGAAAAATCCACGCAAACCAAGTAGTGATCTGACCATGACAAGGGGGTGATGGATGTACCCCCAATTTTCAGATCACCCCCCTCCTCTCCCGAGACAAATACAAGGTCAAGTGCATGACCAGCTATATGGGTGGGCCCCATGGGAATAAGGTGCAGCTCCCAGGAAGCCTTGGTTTCCATGAAGTCCCAAGGTGCCCCTATGAGGATGGCCTCCGAATGTACACTGAAATCCCCCAGTATCAACAAATTAGGGGATTGTGCCCGCACATCTGAGACCACCTCCAGCACCTTGGCCAGGGAGTCCATCGTGCAGCGGGGTGGGCAGTACACAAGCAGAATCCCTAGACTGCCCTGTGGGCCCAACCTCCAGTACATGCAGTCAGCAACCTTGGTCTCACGGAGAGGAGGCCTGGTGGGAACCAAGGACCTCCGATAGATAACTGCCACTCCCCCTCCCCGATGTCCGACCCTCGGCTGCTGTGCATATAGGAACCCAGCCAGACACATGGCCTCAAGGATGGGAGCCACGGCCTGATCCAGCCAGGTTTCTGTAATACATGCCAAGTCCGTGCCCCCATCCAATATCATATCATGGATGAGAGATGTTTTTTGGGCGACGGATCTGGCATTGCACAGCAACAAACTAAGGTCAGACAATGGAGTCCCGCATCCCCCAGCCATCTTTCGGCTTTGGGCAGGCCTGGAGCAGGGGACAGATATTACGCACCTCTTCGTAGTTCCTCTTACCTGACATGGCCTGCCCCTAGCACCCCACCAGCATCTGCCTCCCAGTCTCGTTATATTTTGGCCTCCCACCCTCCCCCATCACTCCCCTCCGATTTACACATGCCCCCAACACTGGCATCCGCACTCTGGCAGGCCACACCCCTTAAAACCACCCAGAACAGCCCAAAATCCCACAGCCACACCAAAGACCACCCCCCACAACGATTAATTTAAAACCTCAGTTATCGACCCTGCCCTTCCTACAGTATTGTATTCCTCCATCGTACAATGAGCAGTGTACACGGGATGATGAGAAGCATACTCTGGTTTCTGCTACTAACTAGAGAATGCACCCTTTGCCTCCCAGGGAGAACATTATAGCATGGCAAAGACTGGCCTGGCTCTAATACAGCAAGAAATATCTAATGGTGGAACAGTAATACTGAATGTTGACATGCTGCTACCATGCATCAATATTGCTGCCATTAGTGCAGTGGTGTTTCACCTATCAAGATATACCATTCCAGGCAATGGAACAGGTAGGGAGGGGTTGGTATACCATTACCTGAATGGAAATGGGATAGTCATAAGGAGTGGGGGGGAAAGTGAAATTCAGTGAGAAGAGAGAAATAATAACATGAATTTCAGATAAATGCAGAGTGATGCTAGTACAAGTGATAAATGGAGCAGTATTTCAGAGAGCAACAGGAAACCTTAGTAATTGAAAAAAAGGTGTCTGGAACTTAAAAATCCTATCCCAAGGTATAATTTTATTAAATGTCCAACTAATACAAAAGAAACCTAACATGTGATTGCCATTTAGTCTTGCAGTACTTTCAAATTAGAAGCTGCATCCAAAATGTCAGAATTTATCATAATATATAGGCCTTTGACATCTTTTGAAAGTCTTCTCACACAAGGGGGGGAAGGATTGCTGTCAATGCCAGATCGGTCCATAACAAGATCTCTCTCATTCACAATTTAATCGTGGATGAGGAGGCTGATCTGGCATGTATAACCGAGACCTGGGTGGGTGAACAGGGTGGAGCTAGTCTCTCCCAGCTGTGCCCACCTGGGTATTTGGTTCAGCATCAAGGTAGGTCTGAGGGCCGGGGGGGGGGTTGCTGTGGTCTATAGGAGTTCCATCTCTCTCTCCAAGCACCCTGTCCATTTAGCTACTGGCCTGGAGTGTTTGCACCTTGTGTTGGGTCAACGGGACAGATTGGGAATTTTGTTGGTGTACCGCCCACCCCGCTGCCCAACAGACTCCCTAACTGAGCTGACGGAGATGGTCTCGGATGTATTGTTGAGATCCCCTAGACTTCTGGTGCTGGGGGATGTCAACATCCATGCCGAGGCCGCCTTATCTGGGGCGGCTCAGGACTTCATGGTTTCCATGACAACCATGGGGCTGTCCCAATATACTATTGGCCCAACGCATGTGGCAGGGCATACTCTGGACCTGATTTTTGCAACTGGACAGGATGAAGGTGATCTGAAGGTAGGGTGTCTTACATCAGCCCCTTTGTCATGGACAGATCACCGCTTGTTGAAGTTTAGACTTACAGCGACTTTCCCCCTCTGCAGGGGTGGGGGACCTGTTAAGATGGTCCGCCCCCAGAGACTAATGAATCTGGATGGTTTTCAAAAGGCTCTGGGGAGTTTTCCGGCTGATAAGGCTGGCACTCCTGTCGAAACCCTGGTCGAACTGTGGCACACTGAAATGACCCGGGCAGTTGACATGATCGCCCCTGATCGCCCCTGAGCGCCCTCTCCTGGGTAGAGCTCATACAGCTGCATGGTACGCTCCAGAGCTGAGAGCGATGAAACAGCATAGGAGACGGCTTGAGGGCAGATGGAGACGAACTCCTGATGGATGCAGTTTTGCACTGGTACGTGCCTACACTAAATTATATTTAGTGGCAGTGCGGACGGCAAAGAAACAATATTTTGCCGCCACTATTCAATCTTCTATCTGCCGGCCGGCGGAGCTTTTTAAGATTGTCCGAGGGCTGTTACATTCTGGCCCTACGGACATGATAGAACCATCTGAAGCCCGTTGTAATGAATTTGCTAGGCACTTCCAGGACAAAATTTCTCGCATCCGTCAGGACTTGGACTCCAGTGTTATAGCAGTGGATTTAAATGAGGTATCCGGAGCACAGTCTGGTCATGCTTTGTTGTATGGGTTTCAATTGGTGCAGCTCGAGGACGTTGACAAGATGCTTGGACAGGTGTGTGCAACCACTTCTACATTGGATCCTTGCCCCTCTTGGCTGATAAAAGCTAGCAGGGTTGGAACTGCCGGCTGGGCCATGGAAGTGATTAATGCCTCATTGAGAGAGGGAGTGGTCCCTGGCTGCCTGAAGGAGGCGGTGGTGAGACCACTTCTGAAAAAATCTTCCTTGGACCCAGAAACTCTTAACAATTACAGGCCGGTAGTGAATGTTCCATTCTTGGGCAAGGTCCTAGAAAGAGTGGTCGCGGATCAGCTCCAGGCACTCTTGGATGAGACCGATTATCTAGATCCATTTCAATCGGGGTTCAGGCCCGGTTTTGGCACGGAGACAGCTTTGGTCGCCCTGTATGATGACCTCTGTCGGGAGAAAGACAGGGGGAGTGTAACCCTGTTGATTCTCCTTGATCTCTCAGCGGCTTTTGATACCATCGACCATGGTATCCTTCTGGGGAGACTCGCTGATCTGGGAGTTGGAGGTACTGCTTGGCAGTGGTTCTGCTCCTATTTGGCGGGTCGTCTCCAGAAGGTAGTGCTTGGGGAGTTTTGCTCGGCACCCTGGGTCCTCCAATATGGAGTCCCACAGGGGTCAGTATTATCCCCCATGCTTTTTAACATCTACATGAAGCCACTGGGTGTGGTCATCAGGAGTTTTGGAGTGCGTTGCCACCAGTATGCTGATGACACGCAGCTCTACTTCTCCTGTTCATCTTTCTCAGGTGAGGCTGTCAAGGTGCTGAACCGATGCCTGGCTGTGGTAATGGACTGGATGAGAGCAAATAAATTGAAGCTCAAGACTGAGATGCTGTTGGTGGGTGGTTCTCCTGACCAGATGGGAGAACCTGTCCTGGATGGGGTTGCACTCCCCCTGAAGGAGCAGGTTCGTAGTTTGGGAGTTCTTTTAGAACCATCCCTGTCACTGGAGGCACAGGTTGCCTCGGTGGCACGGAGTGCTTTCTATCAACTTCGGTTGGTGGTCCAACTACGCCCCTATCTGGACAGGGAAAACCTTGCTTCAGTTGTCCATGCACTGGTAACCTCAAAATTGGACTACTGCAATGCTCTCTACGTGGGGCTGCCTTTGAAGACGGCTCGGAAGCTGCAGCTCATGCAAAACGTGGCGGCCAGATTGTTAACAGGAACTCGGAGATGTGAACATATAACACCGATTCTGGCCCGCTTGAACTGGCTGCCTATACGCTTCCGGGCTCAATTCAAAGTGCTGGTTTTGACTTATAAAGCCTTACACGGCTTGGGACCACAATACCTGATGGAGTGCCTCTCCCGATATGAACCTATCCATACACTACGTTCAACATCAAAGGCTCTCCTTCGGGGAACCACCCAGAGAGAAGCCCGGAAGGTGACAACAAGGAAACGGGCTTTCTCTGTGGTGGCCCCCGAATTATGGAATTCTCTCCCTGATGAGGTACGCCTGGCGCCAACATTGTTATCCTTTCGGCGCCAGGTAAAAACCTTCTTGTTTTCCCAGGCATTTTAACATTTTAATATCTACTTTTAACACCTACATCTATCACTCACAATCTTAATTTTAGTAATTTTAACATTAACATCTTAAACAGCTTAATATTTTAACTGATTTAATATGTTTTTATACTTAACATTTTAGGATTGTGTCTGCTGTGTCCATGTGTTTAACTATGTTTAGTTGTTTTGTTATATTGTTTCAATGTGTTTGATATATGTTTTTAATTGTATACTGGATGTTTTTATGCTGTAAACTGCCCAGAGAGCTTCGGCTATTGGGCGGTATAGAAATATAATAAATAAATAAATAAATAAATGCTGTATAAAATATTATTAGATACAACTAATAGGAATGATGTTATGAGACAAAATTGGGCAGGGAATTTAGCAATACAATCACAGAAGGAGACACTGGCAAGGGATGATCAACCTGTATGGAACTGGATGTAAATGCTCACTTATAGCTCACCACTCTGTTCTTGCCAGGGCTGGCATAATGTATTAGCATGGTTGGACTTGCTCCTTGTCTTCAGCGCTGCAACCTGCCTGTCCACCCACTCCTTGCTC
This sequence comes from Rhineura floridana, assembly GCF_030035675.1. Classification (NCBI taxonomy): domain Eukaryota; kingdom Metazoa; phylum Chordata; class Lepidosauria; order Squamata; family Rhineuridae; genus Rhineura; species Rhineura floridana. The sequence continues at coordinate 153,009,729 of NC_084483.1, forward strand.
CATCTCAGGCAACGGGGGGGGGGGTAAGAAAGAAGACCAGGAGACGCCACTTCCTGCCTGCTCGCTGTTTCTCTGCCTGGCAAGCAAGGAAATGGTAGCAATAACGAGAAAGAAGACGAACAGCTGGTGATAATGGTGGTGAGGAGGTAAATTTGCTGAGGAAGGGGTTCCATAGAAGATGACTTGCCAATGGGCCATCCAAAACCTGAAGCTGGCACTGCTTCTGGCCTTGAAGAACTGTTTTCCCTTCTCTACTGTTTCTCTCCATTCCCCTTGCCTTGAGTGCCTTGTCTTTTTAGTTTGCAAGTCTGGTGGCAGGTCTCTTTCTCTCTCTCATTTATGTGAGCTGCTCTGGAAGGTAATACCTGTCTGAAAAGCAGGATACAAATGTAATAAATAAATACATAAAGGATCCCTTGTGTGCCACCCACTGAGCTTCATGGCTGAGCAGGGATTTAATTTCAGGTCCCCCAGCCCAACTCCAATATTGCAGAGTTAAAAAGAAAGAAACTGTGTAATTTTCTTTATTTTCTAAAGATATAAAAGAACACCTCTCATTTCATTTTTTCCTACATCTGCATTATATTAGCTCACTTTTGTTTGAAGCTGTGGTATTAAAAATTCATGCTGGATCCATGTTTCTCCTGGGGCATTGGCTGATTACTGTCAACCTTCTAGGTCCTTCCCATTAAGAAAAAAATATATGTTGAAAGTTACGCAATTGAACATTTGATGATTGCTATCATGCCTTCCTGCAAATGAGTCTATTTCATTCTTTCCTATGTAATTTTTCAGCACACAAACAATTGGGCCTCATCTTGCACAAAATACATTCAAGGTCCTCTGGTCAGGCAAGTGTACAAAGACATAAGTTGTGGTAGAAAGATAATAGGAATCCTGTAAGTTAAGCCCAGAAACAATGGCTGCAGTGTTCAATGCAGTGTCCAGCATATTACTTGCACTACGTAAGTGTTCAATTGCAAGGAAAATGCTGTTTGACATGAGCTTTTCACATCCACATACCTATTTGCAGTAAGGTTAGATGTACTGCGGAGAATTTCTGCTCTTTGGAGCAATATAATTTTTTTTTAGCACAATAACACTGCCAAGTAACACCTGCATTCTCACAAATGATGGCCATAAGGCGCTGTTTGTTTAAGCTGTTGTTTATATTTGCTTTGGTGATGATGTAGTTTAGTATATATTGTTATTTTATGATTTGGTTGGCTGCTTTAGGGATGTAGGAGAAATTTGATTTTGCTTGCATTTTAATGAGAAACTACCTAATTCTCATTATTGAACCAACATGCGAACTGTAACAGCTATCTTTTGAAATTCTCACTTTCGTGATGCAGTTATCCAATCAAACAACGTGTACGATAATGTGTATATTGGGGGAAAGTGTGCATAAAATGCACATATTAGTGAAAATTACAGACAAAATGCATTACATTAGGGAATATTGCTTGCAAAAATGTTATGTTAGTCAAAACTGAATGTAAAATGTATTTACTGGGAGAAATTCGCACTAAAATGCAGCAAATCTTCATGTGGACTGAAAAAAAGGCAAATAGCTGCAGAAATATGGAGAATTTAAGTTTGGAAAAACAAGAAACTGGAAGAAATTGAAATTCATTCATTCATTGGCGATCACTCGTGGCCGAGTAAGATTGTCTTCCAAGATAAGGTCTTTAACGGTGGGTCCATAAGTGACTGTGGAGGCCAATTCTGGATCCACACAGCCTCCCACAGTGAGGACATAGGTTTCCAGATAGAAGATGGTCACGATGAGGATTTGCTTGACGTGCCTTCCACTTAGCTCGTTTGTCCCTTTCACCCTGTGCTCGTGCTTCTTCAAAGTCCATTGCACCTTTGATAATGGCTGACCTCCAACTGGGACGCTCATGGGCCAAGGCTTCCCAGTTCTCGATGCTTATGTTACATTTTTTTAGATTAGCTTTGAGAACATCTTTAAACTTCTTTTGCTGTCTACTGATGTTCCGTTTTCCATCCTTAAGTTGGGAGTAAAGTAGCTCCTTTGGAAGACGGTGATCAGGCATTCGAACAACATGGCCGGTCCAGCGAAGGTGCTGTAGGAGGATCATTGTTTCAACAGTGGTGGTCTTTACTTCTTCCAATATGCTAACATTAGTCTGCCTATCTTCCCAAGTAATTTGCAGAATTTTCTGGAGGCAGCGTTGGTGGTATCTTTCAAGAAGTTGGGAGTGGCGTTTATAGATGGTCCATGTTTCACAGGCGTACAGTAAGGTCGGTAGTACAATGACTTTGTAAATAAGCATTTTGGTCTCACTGCGAATATTCTGATCCTTGAACACTACGCTTCATTCGGGAGAATGCGGCACTCACAAAGCTCAGACGATGCTGAATTTCAGCGTCAATGTCAGCTTTTACAAAGATATGGCTGCCAAGATAAGAAAAGTGATCAACATTCTCCAGTGTCGCACCATTAAGCTGGATTCCTCTGAATGTGCAGAGACTACATTATCATCGGCATATTGAAGTTCTATGACAGAGGTTGTAATTACCTTACTTTTTGCTTTTAGCCTACTAAGATTCAAAAGCTTTCCATTTGTTCGATATGTGATTTCCATGCCAGTGGGAAGTTTCCCCTCAACAAGGTGTAGAATCATGGTGATGAAAATAGCAAATAAGGTCGGAGCAATGATACATCCCTGTTTGACTCCTGATGCCACTTTGAATGGATCACTTTGAGAGCCATTGTTATCCAAAACTGTTGCCGTCATGTTGTCATGGAGGAGTCGCAAAATATTCACAAATTTATCAGGGCATCCTCCTCCCTCTCCTCCTCCCCCATGGTCAGTTTTACTTATCCTAACCACTATTGCATAGGAGTAAATCCCATTGAACTCAGTAAACATGAAAATGATCAGAGCTGCCTTCACCTCCTTCCCCCTCCTCTCCCTTCCTCCTCCCCTCCCCTCTTCCTTCTTCCTCCTCCCCTGCCCACTCCAGCCCTCCCTCCCCGCAGTCAGTTTTACTTATCCTAAGCATGATTGCACGGGAGTAAATCCCACTGAACTCAATAAACATGCAAATGATCAAACCTGTCCTTCTCCTCCCCTCCCTCTTCTGCCTGCTCCCATCCTCCTCCTCCCCTCTGCCCTTCTTCCTCTCCCTCTTCCTCCTCCTCCCTATCCCCTGTGGACAGTTTCACCTATCCTAAGCATGATTGCAGGGGAGTAAATCCCACTGAACTCAATGAGCATGCAAATGATCAATCCATTCTCAGCAAACTTGGACAGGATCCCATTTCTTACCTCCTGGAGGCACATGTTACCAAATTCTTCCAAGCTACACAGGAAGTGGATTGGACTGTGAAAGACCTTTGCATTTTGACAAATTTGTAGGGCAGTCCAATATCTCAGAGAGGAGGTCAGGTCTCCTGCTCCCCTGGTGCATTCACTATAGCTGCCCAATTTCCCTGCTTTTTAAAGTTTGATAGAAATATCTGTGGGCTATAGGTACATTCTTAAACCACAAGGTTTTTTGCCTATTAGTGAATGATATTTTATTTTGAAACACTGAAAAAGTCTGAATGATACCTACTAAAGGAATAATGCCTGAGGAACAGACTGGGGCCCCCTCCTCTGTCCTGAGTAAACCTTAATTGAGGCTGCTGTAGAACAGACTGTTGTCCTGAGGTCCTGGCTTCATAACCCAGCAGGTGAGTAGGCCAGGTGTGAGTAGGCCAGTGCTTGGCAGGGAGGGAGGGAGGGAGGGAGGGAGGGACCCAGAGACTAGCAGGGGGTTGGTGTTACCCATTCTAGGGATTCCTCACAGACACACATGAACTAGCCCTGACTGCAGGTAACTGGGGTCAAATGAGCATGAGAGATGTCTCCTATACAGTAAACTACTTGTGGGCAGAAGCCCATGATCCCCATACATTTTAAAGATTAATTGCTGTTGCCAACAGTTAATGAATGCAATTGTTAACTATAACTAGTGCAAGTCATCTAGAGTCCAACTGGGACTCTTTAGTTTCATAAAAAATCATTGATAAATGCACTTGTTCCTTGCTATTGAATATTGCAGAAGAGTCTCTTCTGCACAACTCCTCTTCACCTCCTCCCTGACATTGCACTGTAAATGACTTGGAAAGGTTCAGAAGATGGATGGTCGCCCATGTGCTTGTAGAAGATGAGGCAAATTACAAAACCTGTCCACCCAGACTTCCCGTAAGTGCCATTTCTGACTTTGATTTTTGCGAGGCACATTGCTGTACAATAAGAAATGCACAGAGAGCTTTGCTTCTTTTCACTCGTTGTCACATATTCCACTGAACAGTCATCCACTTGGAATGACTCCTGGTCATGATGGTACTAGCTGGGATTCAAAGTAACATCCTGGAGAAGAAAGGCTCAAGAGCTGGCTACTAGCCATCTGGGCAATCCAGTCGCCACCTATACATTTGGTTCTCTTTTTGTACAGCAATTGAAAGTTAAAAGCAACTAATGCTGCAGGTAAAGTGATGCTGAAGACAGCAAAACCTATCAAAGGAGAGAAGATACTTAGCTATATGACACAATGATCATCAAAGCCACAGGTAGCCTAAGCCTTCTGTCTGCAGCTGGGCCAGAGAGTTACCTTGCCATCTGTGTTCACCTTGAAGGCTAAATTAGGAGTGCTAGGCATTCCCTTTACAGCTGCCTCCCTAATTGACAGGGAAAGGAAGGACTACAGCCAGAGGCTGACACAACTACTGTAATCAAAGCAGAGGTTGCATCAAATTAAAAAGAAGAATCAAGGCTCATCTACACGGTGGTTTAGTGTGTGTTTGTGCTACTCACATCTTTTCATTCACATGGTTCACATGACGTTACTGGCAAACAGAAGCTATCATGCAGTTTTCCCTCTGTAAATCTGTACTAACCCAATCTGCTAATACAAGAAGTTTAGAATAATACAGCTCCACTCTGATTCACACGTCTTTGAAGATGATTTGCTTCGATGGTTTTTACTGGGTGGGTGAATCATCACTTTCAGCTACTCCCCTTTCTCCACCCACTAACTCTCCCATGAATTCCATTCTGTTTCTGGTGGTTTATCTAGCAGCTTCCAACTGCGCTCTCCTCTCCACTCACAGTTTGCTGCAGGCCTCCCTTTTTTCCTCCCTTTCTCCCCAAGTAAACTTCCTTCACTCCTTGTAACTAGCGATGGGAATTGCAATTGAATTTTATCATTCTTTCTCATATTCTCTGTCTTTGCAGAGAGAATTTTGAAGTAACATCTCTCTGCGCCTGGTTTCTGATATTTCCCCCCTAAAAAATCTAAAATGGATTAAAAATATATATTGATATTGGTATTTTCTCAAAATATCGATATTGATATTTTCTCAAAGTATTGATATTGTATTGATTTGGTTTTCCAGCAGGGAAAGGTTAACTCAGAAAAAGCAAGGGACAGCGGAGAAAGGGGGGGGAGATGACCCCACTTCTTTTCAACTGAAGAGGTGGAGGCAGGAAGGAGTGGAAATACTACGCAGGTCAAAAATATCTCCATATGCCCAGTAACTGTGCAACCAGAGGGAGTAAAAATGTAAAATTAGAGGCAGGGCCATAAGGAACCAGCAACACTAATCCTTCCCAGAGGATCACCTACTTGTGTGAATAGAAAACAACAGATTTGAAGCTGCCATTGAGCACAAAGTGTGGACCTGGCAAATATATTACAATGGAAAAAGCAATGTATTTCCTACAAAGAAATGCTCCCATGTGGATAAGCCCTTAGATGCAACATAGGGGAGGAGTCCACTGAATATAAATCACAGAAGTTTTGTGTAACATTTTAAGCAACAATTTATCACAGCAAGGGAGCAACTCAGCTAGTAAGCAAGGGGTAGGTAAACAATATTATTCATCAGAACATAAGAAAAGCCTGCTAGATCAGATCAACGGCCCATCTAGTTCAGCATCCTGTTCTCAGAGCGGCCAACCACATGCCTATGGAAAGTCTGCAAGCAGGACCTCAGCATAAGAGCACTATCTCCTCCTGCAGTTTCCAGCAACCAGAATTCAGAAGAATACTGCCTCCAACCATGGAGGCACAGCATAGCTATTGTGACTAGAAGCCACTGATAGCCTTGTCCTGCATGGATTTGTCTAACCCTCTTTTAAAACCATCCAAGTTGGTGGCCATCCTTGCCTCATGTGAGAGTGAATTTCATAGTTTAACTATGTGCTGCGTAATGAAGTACTTTGTTTTGTCTGTCCTGAACCTTCCAACGTTCAGCTGCACTGGGTGTCTACGAGTTCTAGTGTTATGAGTAGAGATGTGAAGCCTTGGGGGAAAAAATCCTAGAAAAATTGGAAAAAAATAACAGTTTTTTCCCCATTTTCCCCGAAGCTGGTTTAAAAAAAAAACTGGGGGAAAAAAACAGCAAGGAAACTGGAAAAGTCTCTTATTCCCCAAGTTTTTCTGTTTTTCCCCTGGGCCTTCACATCTCTAATTATGTATGCCTCTGAAGTATCCAACTGCATGGAAGCCAATATTTGAACTGGGAGAAGAAATCTTACTGTAAGATTTGTCATTCTGGATCACAACAAGTTCTGTCTGACCCATTATTATTTTTGTAGGAACAACTGATAATCATTTGGTACTGAAATGTATACCATCTCTGAACATGGAGCTTCCATTTAGCTATCATTCCCCCTGTTTCTGATGTTCAGGCATTGAGTTGATCCTTCTGTAGCCAAAATGGTACTATTTGCAAAAAAGAGGAAACAGCACCACCCCGCATCGCAGCATTTGTTGCAGGTCCAAGCTGTTGTGGCTGCATAAATTTACAGTATTTATTCATTTTTTCCTGCATGATCCTGCATGAATTTGTTTAATCCTTTTTAAAAAAGCAATCTAACTTAGCAGTCCACATTTGGTAATAATTCTCTCAATTACATATTGCATGAATAAGTATTTCACTGTGTCTGCGTGAAAAAATAGGACATTCAGCCATTTTGTGTTTGGTTTTTGGTTGTGAAATTATTGCTTTTGCTTTAGAGGTTATCCTTAATAGGAGGGTCAAAAGTTCCTAAGAAGATTAAAAGGAGAAGATGTTTTGCTCAGGAAGTTTTGCACTGGAGAGTCAAAAGTTAAACAGCTGAAGTTTAATTGCTGCAAAAGAGAAAAAAGGAATTGGAAATCTTTAAGAGAAATGGAACACTGGAAAATGTTAGAGAGTGCAAGGGTACTGCAGCAGAAAAAAGGCAGGAGAAGACTAAAAGGTACCTAGAAGCTGAACTGAGGGATGCAAACTGGTAAGTATTGGCTTGTCTAGGGAAATAATCTAGAACAAGTATAGCTGGATGTGTTTATGTCTATTTATTTTATTTGCTGTTATGGGTAAGGACTAAAAGAATATAATTTCCCCCCTGAAACCATTTTCTGTTGCCTAGCATAAAAACATTATTTGTTTTGGAAAAATTGAGATGAGCTATCGTTATTCGTATCACACCTAAGTGCCATACCTATTCTATCAGTTTAAAGGCCAAAATGTTAAAGGGCTGTTTAAAAGACAGCCAGAGAGAAAAACATATATCCACTTGGTGGTAGTGGTGAGAAGAGGGAGAAGGAGGTGTCGGTTTGCTTATCTTCCTTCCCTCTTGTGCTGCGGGCTACAACCTGTGCCATCACAGTCTGACCTGACCCTACTGCCAATGATTGGTTGATCCCAAAATGGTAGGATTCCTGTAGGCAGCTTGTTGCAGCCAGGGCATGGAACTGTGCCATAGATGTTTGTGATGCTTCCCTCTTGCATCTTTTTTTATTGCTAAAAAAAAAATCCAACTGACAGAAGACACCAGGATAAACCCTGCAGAACAATCTTATTGTGCTTATCGTTAACTGCATCATTAAGTGCTCTGTTTCCTGACAACTGCATGATCTGGTCAGGAAAACCATTCTTCTGAATTGTTAGGGCCCTTCTACAGCAGAGGGAATGAGAAAAATGGCCAGTGACTGGACTGGCACCTATTCAACCTTTGTAGCCTGCTCCTCACGCCTGGCCCTGCCCTCCACAGCTTCCCCATCTGGACTCCAATTCAGAGAGAGGGATTTATTAGTTCACCCACACAACAGATAAACATATTCTGACATTTGATTTCTCAGACCACTTTGGCAACAGACTTCAATCTGCCTGGCTGGCATCAAAGGAGCTTCTCAGAAAAGCCAAGTCCATTTATCACAGAGACAGCAGCACCTCATAAAGTCATCCTCCTAATGTCAACTGGAGAAGATTTTATCTGCAGAAGAGGGGACTCTTTTAGGCCAGTGGCAGGAACTACAGTTCCCGACGTCAAATTGGAGGTCTTCCTTTTTCTCTCCTAAGTCTTTCCTAGCTATACACTTTAAGAGGTCTTTTGTCTAGGAGTCAGTGCAGGTGTTACATGGACCTTGTGTAAGGGATCAAGGACCATTCATGGGGACTGCATAGGTAGTCCTTCAATCCCTCCCCTCTCTAGTGTGAATTCCTTCCCACCTTTAACCATGGTCAGTCTGAACCAAGCTTCACCACTGAAGGTTTTAAACCAGTGTTTGAAGCTAACCAGAACTCAGGTTAACAGTGAGGGTCACATCCATACCACACATTGAAAGCACATGGCTCCCCCTAAAGAATCATGGGAACTGTAGTTTACCCCTCACAAAGCTACAATTCTCAGCACCCTTAAGAAACTACAGTTCAGGATTCTTTGGGGAAGCCATGTGGTATGGATTTTAACCACAGCTAAGGCAAATGTGTGAACAGCTGGGAGAATCTGCCTCAGATAAGAGAGGGTCCGGGGATAGCAGGGAGAGAATGCAAGATACCATAATATGCTGACCCCTGGAGATATTTTTTAAATTATCTAAAAATTCTGCACATCTTTATTTTCAAAGTGTAAAAACTAGTGTTTCTGTTGTGCACAGAAGTATATGTGGCTGTTGCCAAGGAAGCAGATTAAATCACAAGATTGCTTACCTCAAGGTATAAACCTTAGGTTTTGCATTCATAAAGATGTGCATACAACAAAAAAGGTGAGTGATATAGTTATCAGTGCAAACCTACTGAAAAATTGCCTCAAGATCTCATCATTTTCTTTAGAGCCAATTAGCTGCTGAGATTTTTCAACTTTCTCAAATTCTTGTGCACTTCTCTTCAGCAATGTCTCCTACAATGAATGCATCTTTCCCCAAAACCCCAGCCTCCCATTTCACGGCACAGCAAGCAATTGGCCAGGAGGTCGTGTATTATGCATATGCTATGAACTGTTAAAGGAAATCCCAGCAGGATTGTTGCTATTAAATCCATCTATATTGCATTAAACTCTTATTAGCTGCTATATTCTGGCTCACAATTAAGCTGGCCAAATACATCTTCATTATAAATGTCCAATATGGAATTTCCTAATCAGCACAAATGTGATTTTCATTTATTGTCCCATGACTTGGTCTTCAGCAGCAGTTATGGCTCTGTACTGGTGGTGGGAAGACTAACTCTGACTGGAGCTAAAATGACTACACATTTGGGAAGAATGAGATATATTGGATTTGCTTAGCTCTAAAGTGAACTATGGAAGTAGCATTTTCTTTAGAGAATTAAGAGGAATTCCCTTATATTTCCTGACAACATTGTTCCACCTTGGGCTGACATGAAATGTAACGAGGTCATGGTGCACTTTTATGCATTATGGTGCCAGGGCTGGCCCTACAGTTAGGCAGAGTGAGGCAGCTGCCTCAAGTGGAAGGTGCTGGAAGGCAGCAGTAAATCCCCTCTTGGTCATTCCTCCTGAGTCACCCCTACCTGGTCATTTCCATCCTTCTGAACTAGAGCCCTGGCACTGGTGATGCTTGCTTGTTGGTCACCTGGGTTGGCTATCTCATCTTGTTGCCTTTTCCCAAAATGTTACCACCTAGAGCCATTGAGAAAGGTCTCTGACTGAAGGCGGCAGCAGAGAGAATGCATTACAACATTTGTCTGAGTGGACACTGAGCAGGCACCAGATACAGTGGGAAAGCAAGTAGTGGCAAGGTGCTGCAGACATAGCTGTGTGGCACATGGTCTGCTCTGTGCCGCTCTAAGCTAGCCTGCTGATGTCAGGTGCATTGCTGGGCACTATCCCATCACCCACAGTGATGAAGAAAGATTCAACTGCCAAGCCTATTGGTTTTTGTACATGGAATAGGGGTGGGGCCATCATCTTGTTTTTCACTTCTGGTAAAAAAAAAAATGTCTTGGGCTGGCCCATTTCAAGCTGATGTGAAGTGTGGAGGAGAGGTGACTAACTAGGGCACCAAACATAGAGGGGACTGGTTAAGAAGGGGCCTGGAAGCAAAAAGAGGAAGAGCTAAATACAATTACATAAAGCAAATTAAAGAGCAGATAAACTGGAGTCTTTAGGCCTTGAAATGGTATGCACGGGTGGAAAGCTGTTGGTAAGGAGACAGCAGGGGAGATCTCCTAGGAGGAGAAGCAGTGCCAGTATGGTTCGGGAGTTTGAATCTTAGTTGCTGGAGATCAAATCCTACCTCTGCCGTGGACCTATTGGGCAAGAAACTGTATCTCAACAATCACTACAGTATGAGACAAAATGATGCTATGAGGCTCTATAGAGACACTTTGCAAGCTTAATGTGCTGTTTGAAATATAGTCTTAATGATGATGAGGCCTTGGATTCTGGACATGTGGCCTTTGAAACCCCAATGGGCCTCTTTCACCCCCAACTCACTGACCTTTATCTCCACAACTTCAGTAAATTGTGTCTGCCTCCAGTTCAGTCTCAAGCCCACAGGGCTCCTCAGCCATCAATTCCTTCTCTCTTGCCCATTTCTTTCTGTCCTATGGTGTTACTTCCTCAGCATTACTTTGTCCCCACTCGGCTGCTGTTCTTGAAAAGTAGAAAAAGACTAAAGTGGAATTCAGAAGGAAAAGCAGGCTCCCTCTATTCATTGCAGCAAAAGTATTTCCTTCTCCAAAGGATTGGCCTAAGCACATGCCTAATGTCCCCCAGTGATCAGGCACGGGCAAGATGGTCCCTCTACAGAGGAACTATATGTTCCCATGACACACCCTAACCATTTAGAAGGGAAGAAGCCCACCCAGGAATAGGAAATACCAGCTGGAAATGGTCTCAAGAGCTTGCTCAGTCTAATGGATCAGAGCTAGAAAAATATATATTCACAATCACTTCGAAAACCCTATAAAATATAACAGGTTCCCTTATAAATATGAAATTCTCTGCAACAATTTATGGGAGTGAGTCCCCTGACTGATTGATGGACCTGCATCAAAAATCATATGAAAGATTAAGATTTTCATGGTTCTGAGGAGGAACCTTGCAGTTTTACTAGATATGGTCCTTGCAGCTTTAGGGGATATTAGAAAGATCCTTCCCTGTCCAAAACTCCTAAACAAAATTTGGAGATGGAAAGTTTTTGAGGAAGACCATAAGTCCACAATGACAAAGGGCATAGAGAGGCAAATGTGTTTTCTTTCTGGAGCTCTGGACAATGTACTGCATCCCTTTTAACATCCTGCAATGAGTAAAATACCTACTTATGTATACCAGTTCCTGGTATGTTTTATTAAACAAGGTTTGGAGCTGAGATGTTAAGACCAGTTCTCATATCTTGCTGCTTTGCTGTTCTGTAGAGAACTACTAACTTCCTTAAAAACATGATACTGGAGAAGTAGATTTCTCTGATAGCTCTGCAAATGGACTAATTTATGATATATAAATTTAAAACACAGAATGAGCACAATCTTTCATTTTATGGCCACAGTGCCTGCATGTGGAAGTGTTTTCACAGGGTTCAACAGAGACCTGTTTCTCCACTTTCCCACTCTTCCCCCCCAAAGTGGTTGCCCCCCCCAAGCTGAAGGTAGGGGGATCTGCCCACATAAAAAAACAACATCAAAACCCTCTCTGCAAGTAAATAGCTAGCACATCAGGGAGAAAGGCTGTAGGCCAAGCCTTCTCCCTGTTGTGCTGGTTTTCCCCTTGCAGTGAGCTTTTTTAAAACATAGCAGAATGTTTTCAAAATGCCCCTACCTGCAGACTGAAGGAGTGTAATCCATTCTACCACCACCCCATTCTGCTAAATGTATTAACCATATAATGTAAATGATTTGCAGTATGGATTGGCACAGATGAAAGGAAGTACTTTGCACAATGTAAAATTATCTTAGAAGGCTTTTTTTTAATGACAAGAAGTGCCGATTGCCCTTAGTTTAGATGTCTTTAAAACAGGATCTGACATATTTGCTGCCCTGGGATCCTGCTGGGAGGAAGGGCGGGATATAAATAAAATAATAAATAAATAAATAAATAAATACTATTCATGGAGAGCAGGAATATTGATGACTATGATACTTTAAAAAAAGCACCCAGAGCTTCTATATACAAAGCCTCCCAGCTTGAATTAACAGGAGATAAACTGCAAAGGATGGCCATCACTTCAGCCCTGCTGTGAGCTTCCTTAAGGACCTCTGGCTGGCTATTTAATTTAGTTCAGTGGCTGGACATTTAATATAGGTCAGCACACCATTCAGAGCCTGTACAAGACATTTTGCTGCCTGAGGAAAAGGACAAGATGGCACCTTCCTCCATTCTTTGTCCAGAAATGGACTGGAGCGGAATCTTACTTCAGAACAGTGTCCTCCACTGCCCTTGAGCAGAGCAGGCTAACTGAGGGGGCACATGGCAGCTTGTGTGACACACACAAATCCACCCACCAACACATAGTAGCTGCTCCCTGCCATTTAGCTTCTACCACCTGTGTAATGGTATCTGCCTAATGGTATGGCTGACTCTGATTTGGATACAAAAAATTTGGCAAATCCAGGTCTAATCCAGCAAGGCAATTCTTATATACTTGGATGTACTTATTTTCATCTATTAAAAGTTGGAGGAAAATGGGTAGGGTGATGCCCTCTACCCACCTCAGATTACCTACAGCTGAAAAGAAAGGAAAATAGGAGACTAAGGCTATTTGGAAAATTGTGGTAACATGGTAATATAATTAACAACAAACAATTCTACCTGCTAGTGCTCTACGCATTTACTGTTGGGACAGTCTGGGGTATGAGACATGTTACAGACCTGCAGGCTCGGACCTTGACACAGAAAGGGATCTATGCTTGCCCTCACCAAAAATAAATAAATAAAAAATGATGTATTTATCATTCAGTGTGAAAAACAATACCCTCCAGCAATATTAAGTAGGGATGGGGGAAGAAACAATATGGGAACCAAAACCCAGCCATCCTTTCACATTCACACTTATCTGAAGTTTGCAATGCAGTTTTCCAACCAAAGTTCATAAAAATGCATATATTAGGGAAATGTGTGCATAAAAATGAAAGCATTTGTGAAACAACATATAAAAGTGCTCTATTTTAGGAGAAATTGCTTGCAAAAATGTATACAATAGTCAACACTGCATCCAAAAATCTGTATATTATGAGAAATTCGCACTAAAATGCTGAAGAATTTTCATGAGAATTTTTTTTTTTAAATGTTACAGAAATGTGGAGAACTGAATTAACAATTGGGAAAATGAGAAACTGAGAGAACTGGAACTGACAGATCCTTCCATCCCTAATATTAAGGAAGGGGAGAAGATTGCATCCAAAAGAACATAAGCAAAAACTATAATTGGAACATTTTCAATAGTGGACCTTTCAAGAAAGAAAACAAACCAAAAAGTTCCTCAAGTTTCAAGATTCATATTCACTCATGTCAAAAGAAAAGTATTGACTGCGCTTCCAAACAGAGCTTTAAAGGCATTAAAATAAACTTTCTAAGATGGGTTCTCTGAGAACAGCTGAAATTCTTACCTTCCTCACACAATAGCTGAGACTCAGAGGAGAGATGCTCAGAACATTATACATGTAAGAGAATCCATAAACATTCTGCAATATAAATCTTATGCAAACAATCTCCCTTTGGGCAATAGTAATTGGTAAAGTTCCAGAACTGTGGGTCACAAGCGGTCATGGCTCATTAGAATTCAAAAATAACTCTGCATTTGTAGCTTCCTATTAGGGTTTCTGTTCATCACAGGAATCGTCCCAAGAGGTATTTCCCTGTATAAAATCTTCTCATATATACCCCTGCAATAATTTGTGTTAATATTCTGAAGATGTTTGCTGGAGAAAGGTGTGAGTCATTACAGAGGTTATCTGAAGGAAAGGGCTTCTGTGGCATTGCCCCTTTCTCCAAGAAGAAGAAAAGACGGTTCTGAAATCCAGCCAGAACTTGTCAAGAATTCATGAGCCCTATCAATATGAGCTGAATTTGGAGGAGGTGAAAGAATTGTGCAAGTTTAAGCAAGGGAACAAGAGAAAATACAGATGGAGATGCGTGCCATGCTTTGGCAGAGATGTGTGCTTGTATAGCTGCACTGTGCAGCTTGTGTAAGGCAAGAGGAGGTGGTTTTTGCATCCTTTGAACATATGAAGAGTCCTGCTAGATCAGACCAAAGGCCTATCTAGACCAGCATTCTCTTTTCACAGTGGCCAACCAGATACCTATGGGAAGCCCACAAGCAGGGAATGAGCACAGTGTGCTCTTTTACACAATGATAAAGTGCAGCTAAGTCAGAGTGGAAGCAAATTGGAAAATGGAAGGCTGCACTGGAGGACTGGGGAGTGGGGGAATGGTCATTATGGACCCAAGGCTCATGCATGGAACACTAAACCAAAGTTTAGCATTATGCCTGAACCAAATTGATGCTTCTAGTATGCAGATTAAAATCTCTACTACATTCAGCCTGAACATCCAGAATGCCTTCTGATCTGTATTGAGGCATATTTTGGACTTCATCTCATGTTATTAACATGAGAAGCACTTGGAGCAGGAAATTGGAGGAACACTGCATGAGACTTGGAAAGACAGGAACAGTAGAGGAGACAAGACTCAGAGTGGTAGCCCTGATGCTCCAGAAGCAGCTCCTCCTTTCCCAATATAGCCCCAGAGCAGCAGCCTTTGTTCAAGTATGTTGTCACCTTCTTTTCCCCAGATGGGCAGAAGCTAATATATTTCTGATTTTTTTTAAGATTAACTTGTTTGTCCTACATGTATAACCCACACTACCTCTAGGTTCAGGTCATATTTCCTAAATACAGTCATCTTCATAATAAGACTGTGCTCAACCTAGTCCCTGTTTTTCAAATAACAGAACTTAGGCTGAGAGGCAATGACTTGTCTAAGACCATCCAGAAAAAACCAAGCCTAGGCTGGTATCTGAACCCAGTTGCCTCAGCTCCAGAATCAAAAAGGCAATGTAGGAAGGGCTACATGTTAGAGAGAGCTTTCAACCTATGCTTCTTCCTTCCTTCATTTCCCTGATCATGTTCCATAAAAGGAAAGCATGACATGATGTCATCCCACAGCATTTCCCTCCCCTCTTGTAAATGGCAGCCCATGAACTGTAGGGGGAGAAATGCTGTAGGCAGATGATATAGCACCCTGGGCTCCTTTTCCCAAACATTACCAGGGAGAAACATGGGAAGGACATGGGTCAGCAGAGGTAGTTAGGCCCCAAGAGAAGTAGGTTGTATACCTTAGAGAGAAAAGAACAAAATCCACTTTCTGAAGTCCAACTCAGACAAACAAGCAGCTGCATGCTGGTGGCTTGAAAACCCCAAGCGGCACGGAGGCTGTTGCTGCTTCAAATCATGTATATGGAAAATTCTGATCTGAAAATTTCAACTCACTTGTACAAAAGCATTTTTGTATTATTAGCAGTGCTGTGGTGTGGTAAAATCCATGAGCAAATATACATAAACAGCTTGCCACATAGAACAACCTACCTATGAACTGGATTTCAAGCAGCCACCTTGGGTTAACCTGTGTTGGTGAATTTGGTCCCACATCTTTCCCAGTGAGAGTCACGGTTCTAAAACCAAACCACAAATGACTTTGATGACATTTTTATCCATGTAAGTAGATGAATTAACCTTGTGGGCTGTGACCTCTAATCTATACCTTGGTTCACTACAGGGATGGGAAAGAAATTGGATTCAATTTGTATTTCAAGCTGAATCTATCAAATTCACACTTGAACTGAAACAAAGCCATCCTTCAACATTCACACATATTCGAACTTTGCAGTGCAGATTGCCAACCAAATAATGTTTATAAAAATTCATATGTTGGGAAAGTGTGCATAAAAGGAATATATGAGTAAAAATAAAATACAAAAATGCATTATATGATGAGAAATTGCTTGAAGAAATGTGTACATTAGTCCAAACTGCATACAAAAATGTGTTTATTAGGAGAAATTTGCACTAAAATGCTGGATAATTTTTATGAGGATTTTAAATTCACAAATTGCTGCAGAAACATAGAGAACTCATTTTAAGATTGGAAAAACAAGGAACAGAGAGAACCAAAGCTGACAGATCTTTCCTTCCCTAGTCCATTATGACACTAAGAACATGCATCATATAACAATAATTTCCAGGGTTCTGAGGGAATTTTTTTTAAAAAAAACAGTTTAATTATATAGACTAGAAACTAGACCTTGTTTTAAAATGATCACAATGTATTTATTGGGAAAATGTGGAAGTGAGGTGCATTTTAAGATGGCCGTCAAAGTTGTGGCCTACTATGGGGGTGTTTTTAGCCTCTTAGGAACTAATGTTCCTAAGGAACAAGGATGTGAACACAAGATCATCCCGTCCCCAGGGACAGTGCAAGCCAGTACAGAACTACTGTCTAGGACTTAGCCTGAGCATCTCAAGAGACATTCTATATACAGAGTCACAACAACCTGTGAAAAATCTACCATGTAGTATAGACATTCTTTTTTTCATACTGGGTTGGCAACCAGCATATTAAAATTCCTAATACTCCCATGACTTATACTGAGGGAACAGTCACAATTTTCTAGAAGTTTTAAAGGAGTTCACCATAGCTCCACTATGCTAGGAAGCACCCAAATCATTTCAGTCTCACAGGGAATACATTCTACAGCTTACTTTCCCTGATGGCTAAATCAAGCCCTGCCACACATCTCCTGCATGGATTCAAACAACTAACAGTCACAGTATAGTTGCTTAAAAGTGCATAATCTGCCTCCCTGTGCAGTTACGGTGCCAGTGTCCTGCAGTTCCCATTACCATTACATCCAGCATTACTACCCTTTCACTTACCTAATTTATGAGTGGCTATAGTAGATAATGCTGGGCTACAGACAATCACCTTCTCATCCAGTCAGTTATTGAGCATCTACTGTGTAACTCCTGATCATCTGACTCTATCCTTAATAGCCATAGGAATGATAAGATGAAAATAACTATCTACCCACCTATATCAATTCCCCCAAGCCTGAATTCTTAGCAACCTGTTCCATACACGCCACTGGCCAATGCTAACAATCAAAAGAAGCCACATCTGTGCTGGAGATATGTCTCAACTGTTCAACACTAGTGGTACGTCCTAGAGCACAGCAGTGGTCTCCTTCCTCATGAAGTAGCATCAATAAAAGTTTGAAATTTCCCAGGCACCATCAACTTAACAGTTCTGGCAAGCCTCTCTGCCAGAAAGACTCATGAGAATATTAACAGAGCAATTAATAGCTACACTCTTGGTTTTAGAAGAGACAGAGCACCCGTAAAACTCTAGCAGTTGAGAGATAGCTTCAATCGCAAGCCAAAGCAGAATTTAGTGCATTTCCATTTCCAGTGATGTAGATCCACTGATCTGTCATGCTTACTTACTGTCCTTTCTGCATCTTCCATTCCTGGTCTTATGTTCGCTACGCAGATAACAGGTTAAATTGATGGAGACTATTATTTTCCTGACATACAACATTGCAAGCTGTTCAGCCAGATACCAAAGGGGATTAAGCATTTGTTCACAAGCCAGAATAACATTTGTAGAGGAATGGTCGACTAGAGAGGAAGATCAACCTTCATGCACTAATGACCTACAGCAGAGATGGCCAAAGCCTTTAAGGCTAAAAGGCACATACCAAAAATTTTTCATATGCCAAGTGCCAGGAAGACACACCCATGATTTTCTTTATTAACAGACACTGACGCTGCTGCTGTTCTCTTGCAGCTTCTCCCAGCCTTACTATTTCTCTCCTCCAATCCCTTGACTACTTCCTTTCCTACATGCATTACTATGATCGCTCCTCCAAGGTGTTCTGTCTGCAAAAAAAGACTGGAAATAGAGTGAATAATGAGGGTTTTACAAATATGTAACTTTTGAGATTGTATTTTGATATTTTTATTATGTTTTAAGCATGGTTTATTAATTGTCCTATTTTTTATATCTATAGAAAACCCCTGAGGAAGGCCCACTTGGGCTGAAACACATGGGTCATCAATAAAAAGTGCATCTTTGAAATGGTTCTTTTTTGTCAGTTCCACTGCATGCTTCTCTGTTTGCGCATGTGTTTTTACTTCCTCATTTAAATTTAAAAGTGCCCAATCTAGGAGATCAAAATAGGATGCCTTCCTTTCACATTACCTTCCAATGTGATATAAGAATAAACAGACACAAAACAGACATCAAAATTGATTCAGAAATCAGTAGGACAACATTTCACCTGCCGAAATCATTTTGTTACTAAAGAGGGCATTCTTGAACAAAAGAATTTCAAAGGCAAAATGCAGCATGAAAGTACTGAATTACAACTTATCAAGAAGTTCAGTTCTGTTACCTCTGAACTGAGATCTGAATTGAGATAATGTGTTTTTATCCCACTACAGGTATTAACAAGCTTACCAATGCCAGGATGTTTGTGTTATCATCAATACTGCTTTGTGAATAGTCACAGTAATATTTTACATTTAAGCTTTAATATAATCATCAGAGTCTGTTCTTTTTCTATTTTCTCCCTAGCCTCATTGCTTACAAATTTACATACACACACACAGACACACACAAACACACCAATTGAGGACAACACATCATGCAACTGATGAGGTAGCTTCTAAAATTTGCCATAATAAAGTTGTTAGTCTTTAAGGTGGCACAAAAAAACTATGTTGTTTTTGCTGCTACCACTCTGGAAATTCCTCTCACATGTATGTATATTCCTCTCCAAAATGCCAACAATTAATTGCTACTACAGGGAAGGTAGCAAAACAGAGTGATTACTGGTCTGAACTACTGTTGTTTCTTGTTCTTGTATTCAGTTAGTCATATAGTGTGTGGAAAGGGGGGGCTGACGAAAATGCATCTTAATTCAGACAGATTGAGACTTGACAAAGTGAGGTGTGAATTTTTACGATAAAAGATCTTTGTCACTCCATAGCAGTTACTGTATAACATTGAGGTGTTCAGTTTGCTTTGAACTGCACAAGCCTGATTAGGATCACATATCTACATAAGAAGAGCCTGCTGGATCAGACCACTGGCCCATCTAGTCCAACATCCTGTTCTCACACTGATCAATCAGATGTCTACTATATGGGAAACCACAAACAGGACCTAAGCACAAGGGCACCTTCCTCTCCTGCTGTTTCCAGCAATGGGTATTTGGAAGCATACTTTCCCACATCTCTGGGATGTGTAAGTCCATTGACTGCAGCCTAGCCCTGAATTTGCCAGAAGCCCACCTCCACATTAATGCTGGCATCAGTGTGTTGCATCAAGGGAATGTAACTGAAGTCTGCAAAATGGCTACTTTCAGAGACAATATGGGACCCCCAGATACTTGAATGAGAGCAATTAACAAACAAATAGTGGGTCACACATGTTGGAAAGCACAATCCTCAATTCAGCTACCAGGTCCCCCAAAATATGTATGCCACAGGTCCTAAATTACTAGTTACTAGTTAACTAATTCCCAGTACTGTAGGGCATAATAACCTCAGGTTATCCACATCATGGATAGTGCAGACCACATTCAGTATAAAGGATAGGATTTACATCACAGTGCTGCACCATAATTCAAGTAAGAGAGAAATATTTATATAGCCACGAGAGTGGCTATATACTATAGCCACCATGGATTTTTCACATTCCGTCATGTTAAACTGAAAATGCCCCTCATGCCCTTATGCTGCTTCCCACAAGTTAATTTCAAAACAAAATTTTACAAGACTTATAGTTCTGAACTCAGAAACGCTTGCTTAACAACTGTCTAGGTTTTCATGGTGATACACAAAACACTCAGAGAGAATCCATACTTTAAAGTCTGAAACATGAGTAAAAAAAAATCCAGACTCCTGTTGAACTTTTTTCTTTCAGTGATCTCATAATTAGTTGAAACTGATTAAAAATTAAAAAAAAAACATATTCACAGAATACCAGTAATCCTCTTACTGACCTTGCCCCATACTCTGACCTTCATTTTCTGCAGTTTAAAAGTTTAAAAAGATATATGGCTGATTTTTAATTAATTTAAGAAAATTAACATTGGAGTCCATTTAGCAGGGATGCTAAATAAGAACCAACTGTCAGTGTTCTAAAAACCAGAGTAACAGCTGCTTGGTTTGGCTAATCAGGGGGCCACACCCACACTAGACATTTATTCCACTTTAAACACTCCCCAAAGGATCCTGGGAAGTGTAGTTTGTGAAGGGTGCCAAGAATTGTTAGGAGACTCCTATTCCCCTGATAGAGGTCCAGTGGGCAGAGTGGTTTAATTAGCCCGTCTTCCCAGAGAATTCTGGTAATTGTAGCTCTGTGAGGGGCATAGAGCATCTCCTCACAATTCTCAGCACCCTTCACAAACTACACTTCCCAGGATTCTTTGGGGGAAGCATGGCTGTTTAAAGTGGAATAAATGTCTCGTGTGGATATGGCCAGGGACAGCTTTGGTTTAAATTTCGGTGGGAGACTACATGTGTCTGTTGTAGAATAAAAAGGTGGGGGAAACCTTGAAAAACTATGATACTGTTAACAATGTTTTCCTTTTGTAAAGGAAAGAGGCTTTCCCTCTGCTCATTGCTCACCTATCCAACCCTCCCTCCCCCATCTCCCTTCCACCTTCCTCCCCACCCCTACCCTTCCTCCCCCCAGTCAGATTCACCTATCCTAGGCATGATTGCACAGGAGTAAATCCCACTGAACTCAATAAGCATGCAAATTATCAAACCTACCCACCCCTTCCGATCCCCTCCTTCCTGCCTCTCCCTTCCCTCTTCCCCTCCCTCCCTCTTCTTCCCTCCTCCTCCCCCTCTCTCCTCCCCACTCCCTCTCCTCCCCAGTCCATCTCTCCCTCCCCCCCCCGTTCTTCTCCTCCCTTGTGGTCAGTTTCACCTATCCTAAGCATGATTGCACAGAAGTAAATCCCACTGAAGTGGTGCATTAACTATAGCTGCCCAATTTCCTCACTTTTTAAAGTTTGATATAGATATCTGTTGGCTATACGTACATTTTTTGCCTATTAGTGAATTTTTTCTTATTATGCAATCACTCTCTCAAAAGTTCACAAATATAAACCAGCCTTTACACTTACTAATATCTATAAGGACTCTTTCTATGCAGATTTGATGAACCTTAGAATCAAAATAGAGGAAGGTCTGTTTTGGCTTTGACAAGACCAAAGTTTACTTCATCGTTGAAAAACAGCAATGTTTCCACCTCAGCAACACCAGAGCCATTATGTGTGAACCTTTTATTAGGGGTTTGAAAAAGTTTTTTGGACACACACTGCTATTCCTGTGGAGGAGTGCATATCTAGCCATTTTGTTTCTCAAAAATGCAAGCAGCAGCATGACACTTTCCTCTGTGTAAAAGGCTACTCCTCTCTGCTGTGATATGGGCTATCATGCTGTTGTCATTTGGGAAAAAATGCACAATGGCTAAAATGAACTTGTGGTATGCTGACAGAAGTTCTGTAGAAAAGTCTTCACAGTTAACTGGCGCAGTACAACTGGGGTTGTAAAGGACTCAGTGGCTGAGAAGGAGACATTTTATTTTATTTAGTCATCATAACTGTAATTATTTAACTCTGCAAAATTCTTTAACATCTGTTGTGCAGAGGGACAAAAGAAAAAAGTGCCAAGTCAGTATTTTTCTGTAACAAGTAGTCTGGTCTGCTTGTTTAAATGATCTAAGCATGCATTCATCAAACATACCCTATATCTTACAGTTGCCACCGACATGATGTACATTGCTTTTGCTCTCTGTTTTTGACACACAACTGGTACACATAGTATTAAGAACAGAAGTTCTTGTCCTAATATATATATAAATAGGTAAAATAAATCGGGGTGGCCGATGTGGTGCCCTACAGATGTTGCACTGTAGCTCCATCATCCCTAGCCATTTGCTATACTGCCTGGAGCTGATGGGAGCTATGTCCAACAATATCTGGAGGGTACCATGTTGGTTATCCCTGGAATAAATGATCTCTAGCCTATTGGTAGCTCTACAGTTCTATAAACCTATGATAAATTTGGCCATTCTCAGAGAATGCCTTTGTCTCAGAGATAGGAAGCAACTGTTGTTAAAATGCAAATTATAGCTGCTTCTGCACCTGTGGTGCATGTAGGTCTTTAAAATGTTCTTCATTGGTCACCAGTGATTCTATTTTGGCATAGGATTACACAGCACTCAGACTTTTTCCCTGAGATGTGTTCTCAGCTGCACTAGAAAATGATAGGAATGGTAATCTGAATATTCTATCTAGCTGTATGTGAAAGAGAAATGTGACCATAAGCCACTGCTCCTTCAGCAAGGGCCAGCTGCCATTTGGACTGTCTCCTTTATCATCATTCCACCTAGCTGCTTCAAAAGAAGAGGAGTGAGACAGCTAGGCCCCCTCCTTCAATTTGGCTAGGGCTAACCACCATCTGGCTCCTCCTCTTCTGTCTGATGCAATGGCTACAATACCTGAATTTGCTTATTTTCCTTTTCCTGCCTTTTCTTTTTTACCTTGACAATTAAATTGTAAACCATTATTTTAAAGTCTCATTGAGTGCTTTGGCAGAAAGGCAGTATATAAATGGTTTGTTCAGGTAAATGGGCAAATACATTAACATCTGAACATGTATAATACATGCTGGTATAGCGTTATCATGCAATTGTGAGCTGTTGTTGCAAAAGTGGCCCTGCAGGAGCTCAAAAATTGTAATAATGGATGCCAGACAGAGATGCTTTTCAGAGTTAGCATCTCATAGGCTATAAAATGCACTGCATGGACTAGTTCAGATCTTGTCTATCTGCCATCTGTCAGCCTCTCTCTTTCTTTCATGGGGACGATTTCCAGTACTGAAACATTGCAGGCTGGCCTCAAAACCTATCTAATCTCACCTTCTTGCCACAAGTTTTAATATGCATCATGGTGGCTGATGCGTTTAATTTCAGTTGTGACACTATGACCTGAAGCGTGTGGTAGATGGTGTTTATAATAATAATAAAGCTTGCCTCATCTAGTGTGCCTTTTATTAAAGGATTTCAAAGTGCTCTAAAACCACTAATTAAGTCTCACAAACCTCTGATGGTAAGGGTCAGATTTATCTCCATTTTTACAGATCAGAAAAAATTATAGCACAGGGACTGGTGTGCATCTTCAAGTATGTCATGCTGGGTCCAAAATTCACAGGTCTTTCCTCTCTCAGCCCTTTTCTGTGATTCATCCCTCCTTCATTTAAGCAACAGAAGAAAGGCCACATTCACACTATACATTTATTCCACTATTATTCCAATTTAAACAGTCATGGCTTCACCCAAACAATCCTGGGAAGTGTAGTTTGTGAAGGATGCTGAGAGTTGTTAGGTGACTCCCTCTTCCCCTCACAGAGCTACAATTCCCAGAGTGGTTTAACAATTAAACTCTCTTTTCAGAGAACTCTGCAAATTGTAGCTCCCTAAGGGGGAATAGGGCTCTCCTAACAACTCTCAGCACCCTTCACAAACCACCAGGGCCGGCACCAGCTTGCCCTGGGCCCCTGCACATGTGCATGTGCTTGCTCCACCTACCTGTCTCTCACATCTTTTGTGTCTGTGTGTGCTGGGCTGCCATTAACCAAGATGGCGGCAGAGGTTTCCCTAAGGGGCTGAGGCCTTTGCCGCCATCTTTGTTGATGGCACGCACACGTGCTACCTGTGCATCCCTGCCATCAACCAAGATGGTGGCAGGGGCATCAGCACCTTAGGGAAACCTTGGCCACCATCTTGGTTAATGGCATCCTGTGCGCACAGCCGCAAAAGACAGGAGAGACAGGTAGGTGGAGCCAGTGAACAGGCAGGCAGCTGGGAAGCTCTCTCCCTGCAATCCGCAGCAGTACTCTGCTGCGGATCGTAGAAGGGGAGTGCTACTCCTCCCCCACCCTATTGAAGGGCCCCTGTGGCCCCAGGGGCCCTCAGCCAGGGCCTGACCTGGCCACCCTTTAGCGCCATCCCTGCAAACTACACTTTCCAGGATTTTTGGGGGAAAGCCATGAGCGTTTAAAGTGGAATAATAGTGGAATAAATGTATGGTGTGAATGTGGCTTGGCCCAGTTTCTTTGGGAAGCCTTTTCTGCTGTCATTTATTATTTATTTATTTATATTTATAACCCCCCCTTTCCTCCAAGGAAAAGGAGGTGGCATACACAGTTCTCCCTGCAATCACCCTTTTATCCTTGCAATAACAACCCTGTGACGTAGGTTAGGCTGGAGATAGTGAGTGACCCAAATTCACCCCCCAAGCTTTGTGGCTGAGTAGGGATTTGAACTTGGGTCTCCCTAGTCTTGGTTTTATGCTCTAACCATTCAACTTCTCTCCTAGCAACTCAAGGAAGAGCACATCACAGTACAGCTGCAGAAATTGTTGCCAGTTTGAGGAGATGTTCATCCCAAAGATAAATGAATGTCACTCTACCCCAAAACCATTTTGTTAATCTTACTAAGGGCCCCTCCAGACAGTTAATTGATTGTGTGTGTATTTTGCAACATGTTCTTGACACAATAACAGGGCATCAGTGGTGGATTTATTCTGTTTCATTTGGTTCTGCGATCCCCAATGCTACCACATGACTGTTGTCTAGAGCATCTATAGCGCAACAAAAGCAGGACAGAAATAAAGCAGAATATATATGATACACAAAGTTATGGGATTTCAGCAGAAAGTTACAGGATCTACACTGATTGGAAATGAAGCAGTGTGATCGCCCCAAAACATTTGCAGGTACAAACAGTATTGAAAGTGGGATTGCATGTGAGTGCCCCAATAGCAGCACGAGCACAAATCATAATAAATGTGCAATAAAATGGATGTTGGGGTGGTGGTGGCTTTAATTCTTTTAACCTCTCTCAAAATTCTTACAAATATTTTGGTATTAAAAAAACCCTCCTTTTCGCCTAATGCTTTGCTTTCAGTTTCTCCCTCTTAATCTGACTGCTTTTATTAATTAGAAAGTGGAAAGAACAAAGTTCGTCTAATCCGGGGACTTAGAAGAGGTTGGTTGTACCTGATTCACTGTCTCAAAGCAGGGAGGAAAAGCCTTGGTTTGGGAGATTTGTTACTCTGCTTTAGGTCAAGGAGCTGATTCAGGGATGTCATCAAATGCTTACGCTCAAGCTACATCTATACAGCAATCATGTATTGCTGATGATTGTGTGATCTAATATGACACTAAGATTGCAGGAAATCATATTGCAAAAGAAAGGGGGGAAGGGAGGTATGAAGTTTTTCTGGATTTTCTCCCCAGATCTTTATTATTACATTTATATCTCACATTTCCTCCCTCAAGACAGCATACATGGTTCTCCTCCCTCTCTATTTTATCCTTACAGCAGCCCTGTGAGGTAGGTTAGATTGAGAAACTCACCAAGGTCACCCAGCAAGCTTCATAACTGAGGGGGATTTGAACCCTTGTCTCCCAGGTCCTAGTCCAACACTCTAACCACTACACCACACTGGCTCTTGCAGAGACACAGCAGCAAAGTGGATCCGGTTTAAAATGAGGATTAAAATATGGATTGAGACTCCTCTTCCTCTTCAACTCTAAATTGCTTTCTATTTTCTTTAAGCACTTAGACAAAAAATCCAAACTTCACACTAGAATAATCTTATGAAGTGAGGCAGAAAATTTTCCAGTACTTTTTTCCCCCCTGCAAAATATTTTGCAAAAATTTATTAGTAACAATGAATGGATGGTAACTGCGAATAAATATTAGCCAAGCTAGTAATCCCAAAGTTTTTATTTTTGTTTCTTAACTACAGATATTTTCAGAAATTTCCAAGTTTATTTTTTTCCAGAAAACCTACATCACTGTTCAATTAATTCCAAGTAAATAAAAGAGACCAACAGCATAATGCTATGTATGTTTTCTCAGAAGTTTAATGGGACTTACTCCCAGGTAGGAAAGGGTGAGAATTTCAATTAAGTTCACATTTCAAGCTGAATCTATCAAATTCACACTTTTCAAAACAATATGAGAACTGAAACACAGCCAGCCTTCAAAATTCGCATTTATTGAAATTTTGCAATGCAGTTTGTCAGCCAAACAATGTTTACAAAAATGCATATATTAGGGGAAAGGGCATAAAAATGAATATATCAGTAATGGGACCTAGGTTCAAGTAATTTAGTTGGGATTCAACCTAATGTCCTATAACATGATATACCCACACCATTGACTTCTTATAGCAGGTATAGAAGTCAGAAAAAGAAATAATCCATATACTTTTTCCAAATTACTCTAGACCAGGGATTGGGAACATCTTGCCTGCAAGTCAATCCTTGCCCTGCCAGGGGCTCCAAGTTGGCTTGCCAGGGCTATGGAGTCGGAGTTGTGGAGTCGGAAGCAATTTTGGGTGGAGTCAGAGTCGGAGTCTGTATAATGTACCGACTCCAACTCTGGCTTCAAAATAAAAACTTTCATAGGAATTTAGGAAAGTTTCTTGTTCAGAAATTTTAATCAAATAAATATATTTTATGTTCTGTCAATCTAGCCTGATGATTCACGTGGTGGTGATGAAATGCCTTGTGCTACCATTTTACTACAGTAAATTTGTTATTACTAGTTAATATACATTTGCCATTTATGAAGGAGTCGAAGTTGGAGTCGGACAGTAGAAAAATAGAGGAGTCGGAGTCGGAGTTGAAGGTTTGACATACCGACTCCACAGCCCTGTGGCTTGCAAAGCCAGTTCCCCCAAACCACACCCAACTTTCCATCAGCTGAAGTCACCTGGAGAGCAGGGTTCAATCCTGCTGGGTGTTATTTCACCAGTATGTTCCCTGTGAGGAATGCACTGGCGAAGCAGGCCCCTGCAGCCAGCAGAAATGAAACCGCCGCTCACCACTGGAGGTTCAAAGCACAATGAGGGGCTGTTTGAAAGGTTTTAAGTACGATGTGGGCTGTTTGGAAAGGGGCTTTCAAACAGCCCCTCAATGTGCTTTGAAATCCTGACAGTCAGGGCTTCATAGCATAGTGTCATCTGATGTCAGTATTCTGGATGGGATCTGTTGGCTGGTGCCACTTTGAAAGTATTCTGTTGACCTAACAGGCTGGTATCAGTTTGAGTTCGCTCTTTGTCCACTATCCACTGCTTTTACCGATCTGTTTTCCCCTCCCCCAAAAATATTGATATTAATATTTTAAAGGAAATATCAATATATTGAAAGTAAATGTTGATAAATGGAAGGAAATATTGATAAAATTATCATAATATCGATACTTCAGAGGATGACTTTTAAAAAAATCTGTTTTTGAAAATAGCCATGGAAAATCGCTACATAAAAATCTGATCTGCAACGATACAGAATAAGCAAATTAACAGAAAAGTTGAATCCAATTTGGGCAGAATTCTAACGCATCCCTACTCACTAGGATGCCCTGCAGGGGTAGGGTGATAAGGATCTTGCCCAATGGCCAGAAAAGACTCCCCATTCTTGCAGAAAAATACATCCAAAACTAACAGCAACAGCTTTAAATAACACCGCCCATGAAGTTGTATATGCTACAAAGAATAAAGGAAGTACCATTATATATTTAATTTGGACTATGATAGTTTATCCCATTTTACCATCAAGACTACAAGAATCAGAAATAAGCTATTCCTCTGTGTGGCTTGCAGATGTTGGGTGCTCTGAGTCATACACACCCCCTGGACCTCCAGGAAATCTTTTGTCTGAAACACAGTGTGGAGATTTAAGATTCATAGTCCCAAGCATCGTGAGGCAAGGCAGTGCCTTGAAAAGATGTATAGTGCTCCTATATGGGAAGAGGTTTTTTTGTAATTGAGAATAAGCTGTAAAATACTGGCATCAGTCAATTACAATTTATGGTAATCCTATGAATCAGCGACCTCCAATAGTATCTGTTATAAACCACCCTGTTCAGATCTGGTAAGTTCAGGTCTGTGGCTTCCTTTATGGAATCAATCCATCTCTTGTTTGGTCTTCCTCTCTTCTACTCCCTTCTGTTTTCCCCAGCATTATTGTCTTTTCTAGTGAATCATGTCTTCTCATTATGCGTCCAAAGTATGATATCTCAGTTCCATCATTTTAGCTTCTAATGATAGTTCTGGTTTAATTTGCTCTAACACTCAATTATTTGTCTTTTTCGTGGTCCATGGTATGCACAAAGCTCTCCTCCAACACCACATTTCAAATGCGTTGATTTTTCTCTTATCAGCTTTTTTCACTGTCCACCTTTCACATCCATACATAGAGATTGGCAATACCATGGTCTGAATGATCCTGACTTTAGTGTTCAGTGATACATCTTTGCATTTGAGGACCTTTTCTAGTTCTCTCAAAGCTGCCCTCTCCATTCTTAGCCTTCTTCTGATTCCTTGACTATTGTCTTCATTTTGGTTAATGACTGTACCAAGGTACTGATAATCCTTGACAAGTTCAATGTCCTCATTGTCAACTTTAAAGTTACATAAATCTTCTGTTGTCATTACTTTAGTCTTGACGTTCAGCTGTAGTCCTGCTTTTGTGCTTTCCTCTTTAACTTTCAACAGCATTCGTTTCAAATCATTACTGTTTTCTGTTAGTAGTATGGTATCGTCTGCATATCTTAAATTATTGATATTTTTCCCTCCAGTTTTCCCACCTCCTTCATCTTGGTCCAATACAACTTTCTGTATGATATGTTCTGCATATAGATTAAGCAAACAGGGTGAAATAAAATACGCTCCTGTCTCACACCCTTTCTGATTGGGAACCCCATATATGCCAACTTGACTGCTTTGATCTGCAGAACTGGATCAGTGCCACAAAATGTCCGTTCTGCACTTGCAAGGAATTGATCCTTCAGTGCGGCAGCACCTAGTCTCTGGAATTCCCTGCCCTTTGATATTAGGCAGGTGCCTTCGCTGTATTGTTTCTGGTGCCTGCCCAGACATGTAGTTTTAACATGTTATTTTGCTATGTACATCTTTCACAGCTGCTGCTTTTACTTATGATAAAATTTTAAGTTACCTTGCTTTTAACATTTGATTTTTATCTATATTTTGTAATGAACATTTTATATTTTATGTAAACCGCTGAGAAGTTATGGATGATTCAGCAGTATGTAATTTCTGTTAAATAAAAAAATATTTACGTGTTAGATTCAGAGGCTGCCCTTTCACACACATCACATGGTGGGAAATGGATTTGTCACTCAATGACTATTCAGTAGGGAGCCACCTCACTCCCAAAAGAGTATACCTGCATGACACACATTTGCAAATGTACACTTACCATTCACATTTTTCAGTGCACATGAAAAAAGGTAAGCTGTGAAGCTGCTCTGTGACTGGTGTAATTCCACATATTACATGACAGAAAACCAAGGTTTGCCACAGAGTGTGCCTTCACAGAGTGCTGCAGACAATATATTAACAATAATAATGACTTTATTATTATTATTATTATTGAATCACTTTCCATGAGACATCCCAAAATGATTTACAATATCTTATCTCTTTGATGACTATAGGAATATTATACATGTTTGCAAGCACATCTGCCCCATTCAAATTTTGTACTGTTACATAGACACTTAAAAAAAAAAATCCTAGATGTGTACTTAAAAAAAGCACAATATGTGGCCCTGAGTAAAGCCTGGACATTTTACCCTTAGCCCACTCCTGAAAGTAGCACACAGTGCTTTATTATCATTTTTTTCTATTTTAATAACACATGGATGACAAATAATCTTTAAGGCTGCAATCTAATACCTGTCTACTCAGAAGTAAGCTCCACTGGATTCAATGGGATTTGCTCCCAAGTAAGTGTATATTGGATTGCAGCCTAACAGATTAGTAGTTTGTAACCCTCCCCCCACCCCAAAGCTAGTTCCAGAGCTGGTGTGCCACAGTACAAAATTATATACTGGTGGGTGAAAAGAAAAAAGAAAAGAGAAACAACAGAAACAGGTTCTGACATCTAATCAGATCTGCCGTATTGATTTTTTTTTTTTTGCAACTTTAGCTTTGGAACAAATCAGCAAAACAACCAAATTATCATCCAGAATTCACTTTCCCCAAAGAGAGCCAGTTCAAAAGCAAGTTACAAGCGTGCACAGACACAAATATACACTTATAACACACACTCATCATCAGAGCAGATTCTCAGTTGGAAAGAACGGTGCTCTCATCAGAGGGCCTTCAGCAACCACACGATTCCCATTTCCGACAAGATTAGAATTCCAGATCAGGTCACAAAGCTAATGAGCTGCTCGTGCTGGAGAGCAGCGGCTCAATTAACTAGCGCACATGCACACACCCTTCGATAATGCCTGGCTACCTACAAGAGCAGGAGAGGGGTAAGCAAGGAGGACATGGTGGTGGCCCTGAGTGTTGTTGCATTTTCCAAATAATGAGGCTCTCTTTTAAAGATCAGAAAGGTTCTGAAAATAAGCTGATAGATGGTCCTAAAGAAGGAACTGAAAAGTCTCTTTGTTGACCCAGCACAGGGAAAGGATGGCTTGAAGTGACCCCATCCTGCTCTTCCCTGAAATGACCAAAATCTGCATGTGAGTTCACACAGCTATTTCAGCTCATTTGTAACGCAATGAAGTCAAGGGTGTGGCAAACCTATCCTGGGGTTCTTTCAACACATCTTTGAATCACAGCTTACCATGAGATCTCTGGAAAATTTCTTTTAAAAGTTTGAATATGGATGTAATAGCTGCAGTCCAAAGATAAATAAAAAAAAATCACATTGCACACAGTCTACTCACTATCTAATAAATCCAATTTGGGATAACTTCACCAACATGAATTTTCAGTCATGTGAATAATCCCTTATTAAAGGTGCCTTGTTTCTGTGATCTGGGAGAAATATAATGCTGGTTCTTGGCTTATAAATTGGAAGCCAACCTTGACAGCACACACTCCCTTCTCCTTCCCTCTTTGGAGAAATTTCCTCCTCCCTGGGATTAACCATAGCTTTCCATTATATGTCCAGTGCAAATGGTCCTTAATAACTATGGTCTGTAAACCAAACTTTGCTTTCAGTCTCTAGCTTACAAGGGAACCATGATTTGCATCAGTGTACATGTAACGTGAAACAATTATTAACACCAGGAAGGGAAAATCACTCCAAAGAGGGAAGAAAGGAGGGGGAATGAGTGCATGTTTTCCAATCCTGATTTGAAAACCATGGTTTGCAGGGAGCTAGTGTTCTGCCTATACAAGGCTTGTGTTGCATTTAGTGTATTATTTTTTTCTGTTGAGCCACTGGGGTAATGGTAGATTTGTGTGTGGGGAGGAGAGGGGTATGTTTATAAAGATCCAATTGTAATTTAAGCCTAGCATCTTTAAATTAAACCTTATGTTGTTTGCTCTGTGATAGTGCTTTTTGAAGAGATTCTGGCTGCTTTCACACATGGGGCTGATTGTGTTAGTTTAATGTGTTTAAAAGGTAGCGTTTGTGTCCCGATTTTTAAAATCCTTTTCACACTGCAGTACCTGTTGCGTTAAGGAAAAGCAGTTTTTTCAGCCGATATACCAGCATTTTGCGCAACTGTCTTTCACACGGCTTGTTTTTGTCTGTTACCACTCTACACATGCTTACTGTTCCCCAGTTACTAGCCATGCAAGCCTTCTCCCTTTAGGATCTGACTTTTTAAATTATTTTAATTGTATCAACACAGGGGTGTGTGT
The DNA here is from genome assembly GCF_030035675.1 of Rhineura floridana. Lineage (NCBI taxonomy): Eukaryota > Metazoa > Chordata > Lepidosauria > Squamata > Rhineuridae > Rhineura > Rhineura floridana. Next base: position 153,041,751 of record NC_084483.1, read on the forward strand.
GGGAAATGCAGCTGCTATCTGCGCCAATGCCAAAATACCAGTACAATTTTCATCAGGCAAACAAACCTCCGCAGGAACACACTGCATACTGGGATGCCTGTCACGTGAGTGGCTGCAGCTAGCGAAATACTCCTGTGATCTTCTGGGTTCCCAGCCTTGCTAAAGGTTTATTTCTGGTATCATTTATCATGGAAATTTGCGCTAAGCTTGCACTACATTCCACTAGAATTCCAGAACTAGGTTGTACATCATGTGAAAGATCAAATATAATGTGCAAATTACCAGGTACGAAATCGTCAGAATAACAGAATAATGTGCAGCGTGAAAGCAGCCTCAGAAAACAGAACTAAGGGCATCTGCTTGGTTCTGTTCAGGTTTTCAGAACAGATTTCTTTATTTGCAGTAGAAAGGGGGGGGAAGTGCACAGAAAGAGTGACTGGTTTCTAATAAGTGATGCTGTGTGTGCTATAAGTATACCATTTGGTGACAGCAGCCCAGGGATGGTGCCTGGTGGTGCAAATTAACATTCTCTCTCTTAATCCCACACCTGCCAGCATCTCATTCCCAAAGCCACCTACATTCCACAGGAAATATGGTCCTGAAATTCTCCTGAAGGAAGGCTACCTTTGCAAAAAGAGTTATCACCACATGCCTTCAATTCACCACTCCCATTAATAACATCAAGCAATGACTTCATCCCAGACCTGGAGAGTAAGAGAGCCAAATTACTTTCATCCTGTCTCAGGTATTAAAAATTCTGCCCAGTTCAGCATTTGATCACCTGCAAAGAGCGCATTATTCACACATGCTATCAAAAAAGCTGAAACATTATAAGTGCTTGGGAAAGATCATTCTTAAAATACACATACACACACACCAAGCATATTGCTTTGAAACAGCTGCGACTAATCCAGGTCAGATGTGAATTGGTTCTGGGTCAGCCAGAAGGCAACACAATTGGAATCACATTGCCTTCTGACTCCAATATCACTTCAGTCATCCAAGGTCATAGAGAATAACCAAGTGACATCTTTCCAGAGCAGAGAGATTCAACAGCTCTCCTCATCATGGGCAAACTACCCATAAACTGCATCTGACCAGTCATTAATGAATGTCTTCCAGACTCTGCCATGGTTCAAACACTGAGTTGCTACTAGGATTATATTCCCAGAGGAGAGTCTGCCAATTGATAATAGACCAGAATGTAAAAGAAGGTCTTATTTTTAACTGTGAAACAGTCCTGAAATTTAAACACCCATGTTTTGTCCAAGTAAGCAGAGCACATTGTTTGCAGTTTGTCATCTTCAGTGGGGATCAGAAGGGCCTAATGAACAGGTTAAGCCCAACATCTCACCTGGGTGTTCAACATAAAATCAACCCATATGCTTTCCCTATTTAAGTGAAGTGTGGGGAAGCAGCCATGGCTTTCAAGGGTTTATGTGAATACTCTTATTGTGGAACAAAAGGGCAGCACAAGGCCAACAAGGAAAAAACAAAGCCAAAGATTGATGTCCAACAGCAAATAAGTCCAACAATAAATAATAATAACAACAATTACTAGCCAATACACAACAACATGCCACCTGCCCACATATACTTCTTGTTAGCTATTTATGACACAGTCATGGGACAGTCAGTTAAGGAGTAGGGGGAGAGAACAATTTTTACTTGCTACAGGACTCCAAGCAAGTGGCAGCTTACAAGCATGGGCATCAGAAAGGAGATTTAGGAGAGAGGGAAGCAGAGAGATTGGCAGATAGCTTCCTTCAATACCAGAAGAGTTAGTTCAGTCATTAGTGAAATTATGGGAAGCACCACACAATACGACCAACACTGTCTGAAATATGTAGGTTCTTTCAAGTTGTAGTGTCTCAATTGTACTCTTGCTTTGCACATGCATGTGGGTTTTGTTATTCCAAGGAAAAACAGAGCACAACTGAGTCCAACAAGAGACGCTATTCTTAGAAGCATGCACTCTCACTTCCAATACCACTAAAGCACTGATGCACACTTGCATAGCAGTAAAGAGCAATGAAATTCTCCAGCTATACTCACACTGTACATTGAGCTGCACCAGGGCTTCTCGGGATCTAATGTTGAAGCCATTGTACCTGGCTGTTTGGCATTTGTAAGTCCCACTCATTTCTCGAATCACTTTCTCCAAATGCAGCTTCCCATCACTGGTCTCTGCTGTCATGGCACCCGAGGGCATAGGAGCTTCCTTATCTACTCTGGACCAAATGATGGGAGGCTTGGGCTTCCCTCGGACTTCACACTGCAACTCTGCCCTAGATCCTTCACGGACAGTGATGGTGGACTGACCCTTCGGCACTGTGATAGATGGAGGCACTAATGGAAAAAGACAACAAGAAAGGACCATTCATACACTGCACTATACCTTGCTTGTATGGCACAACAATATTTAAGAATTGACTAACTGGATGCATTGCAATAAGATGTCTGTGCACAAAAAAATATGCAAATGCTTTGTTAAGAGTCACTGAAGTCTGAGCAAAGAGAAGTTAAATCCTGCAACATGACTAAATTATGCATATCTAGTAAATACACAAAATTGCTTAGGGAGGAGCTTTCCTCACCCTGCCAGTCAATGTTGCTTTGGTAGCCATGTTTAAGATTCCTGAACAGTTCCATGGGTGATTCTTGGGATACTGCTGCTCCCTGTAAGCTCAAGAGTTGGCGGCTGCCCCCTTCATTACTTTAGACAAGGGATGGGGAGCCTCTGGCTCTCCAGATGTCAGCACCAGCCAAAATGGCCAATGGTTCAATGGTCAGGGATAATGAAAGCTGTAGTCTATCAACATCTAGAGGGCTACAGTTTCCTGATCCCTGCCATCAAGATGAAACTTGGTTTCATGCCTGCTCCAGACACCTTCTCTGGTGCCTGAGTCCTCTACCCCTGTTAAAACCAAGCCTTGCCAAGCCCAGGAATGATGACATCACGGAAAGCAATGGAATGGCTCCTACCTCGCAGAAAGCATCTTCTTCAAGCTGTCTCTTTAAATATCTTTTCATGTACACTGATGCTTTCGTATACCAGGGGGCTTTGCATTATTCCCCCTTAGATGAAACTTAGAAGTCTTGAAGTCATTTTAACCTGGGCTGCCCAGTAATGGCTCAGTGTGACCCATATGCGTAATAAGGGCAAGGGAGAGTGTGAATATTTTAATCTTGCACAAAAGCCAGCATATTTACGCTGGCTCTAGCTGCCAGCATCTCCAGCGGCAACCTTGCTAGGCAATAAGGAGGTGAATTTTCAATTTGCAAGTCTCCCATGGGTTGTGGAATCTCATCAGATCCTCTCCTCTATGGTGTGAAGGCAGAGCTGCACCCTTACAACTCAGCACTGCCAGCAAATGCTCACCTGGCAGGATACAATTTTCTCCACAGGAAAAATGTGTAAATTGCATTCGTGGAGTTTTTAATTAAAGCCATCTCTCCAGGGCCCCCTACTGTGGTTGGCCATCTTGGTACATTGTGGTCTCACTTGTGGGATGAGACAAGAGGAACAAGGAATGCAGAACTGCTTCTCTCTTCCTAGTTTGTCATTGTGGCCCACTGGCCATGAGGGGGAAAGAGCTACTGTTCAATGCAATCACTAAACATTTCGTAAAAGCACATAAAAGAGAATTTAAAGCCACCGCTTAATTTCCCTGTGGCAACGAGAAAGAAAGGGCTGCCAAGGGCCCTCGATTTGGAAAACTTCTCTTGAGCATGCAACTATAATTTCTCTAATCTCTATGAAGTGCAGATGATGACATTTGTGGTAAAGGTGCTTCCAAATGCCCTGTTCTCCAGCTGCCCAAATGATGTGTCAGCTAGAGCACTGAATGTTTTAACCCCAGGAAAGAACATCAGCAAGTTCTATTCCCCACCCCTCTGTCTCTCAAAACCAATGGCTAGTCTAGTCTAATCTAGTCTAAAATCCTTTTCCCCAGTAGTATAGCGGCACTACTGTTAATGCCTTCTCCCACAACAACACACACCCCTAGGAGTGAATAAGCATGAAAGGGGAAAGTGTCAGCTGCTGAGAAGAGTCTTCTCAGTGGCTGACTCACCTTCTTTTATTCTTGCTCCAATCAGCAGGAAATGACAAGGAAGCATGTTAGAAGACTTTTCTCAGTGGCTAACACACTCCCCTTTCATGCTGAGTGGCTTGTAGGATGCTGGAGACACACCAAGCCTGCTGGGACCCTGCTCCAAAAGAAATAAGGGTTCTAAGAACCCTGAGACCCTGGATGACTACACCCCTGCTTTTCGCTGACACATTATTGTTCTATATGCAGTTTTTAAAAAAAGAAATACAAGGAAGCATTCAATCATTTGGTCCCTCACCTTTAACCTGAAGTAGGGCAATCCCACCAGTGAGGCTACAACTTACTAAGATGACCATCCACAGGAATGGTCCACATGCTTATTCCACAGTAGTTTCACTCAGAAATATAGAACTGGTGCTTTTTTGTGTGACAGAACTCACTGGCACAGTACCAGTTTTTGTTTTTGGCTGCCTGTGGCAATCATTTTGTGCTAGCACCCATGGCACTTTTATCAACATATGAGTACAGGCACCTAATTTTTTTTACCCCAAAAAGCACTGACTAAAACCATCTGGTAATTTTGGATATAGACTGGATGGAAAGTCTTCTTTAAGGATGCTTTTCATCAAATCTGGAATGGGCAGAAAGAAACTCCCCAGTGGTGAACTCATCAATCCTAGCTCCTCCAATTAATTGTTTGCTTGTGTGTGTATCATGTGATTAAAGCTAATGTACTAATTTGATTAATTAAAGTTTGCAGTCCTATTCTTAGACTGCAGTTCTGAAATTCCCTGTGAAGATTTTGCTGAGGATATGAAGTTCTTTAACTTGTTTATTTATTACATTTATATACTGCCCCATAGCTGAAGCTCTCTGGGCGGTTTACAACAATTAAAAACATTAAAAACAAATATACAGATTTAAAAACACATTTTTTAAAAAGCAATTTAAAAACATATGCTAAAATGCCTGGGAGAAGAGGAAAGTGTTGACCTGGCACCGAAAAGATAACAGTGTTGGTGCCAGGCGCACTTCATCACAGAGATCATTCCATAATTTGGGGGCCACCACTGAGAAGGCCCTCTCCCTTGTTGCCATCCTCCAAGCTTCCCTCGGAGTAGGCACCCGGAGGAGGGCCTTGGATGTTGAGCATAGTGTACAGGTGGGTTTGTGTCGGGAGAGGTGACTAAATGTTCACTCTGCCATCAATCAGCCTCCTTGATAGCTGGCTTATGCAGAAGGCTTACCTGTTTCTGAAGAAATGTTCACCTCAACACTGAGATCAGGAATGGGTGCTCCTTGAAAGGAAGCTATACAAAGGTATGTGCCATAGTCAGTGAAGCGGAGATCAATTATCTCCAGGCTGCTAGTGACTGGGGGAAGTTCTGGATCATTCCTGATGACAACTAGCCGATCTGAGAGCTTGGCCTGCTTCCCATTCTTGTACCAGAAGTAGAACACTTTCTCTTGGGGGACAGCATCCACATGGCATGAGAGCTTCAGGTCCTGGCCTAGCTGGATGGTCTCACTCTCTTTGATCACATCAGGAGTGATCTGGAATGTAATGTTCTTCATGGCTGGAAGAGATATATGCCAAGTTGGTGAATAAAATCATTTGTACCCTCTAAAGCAGCAATGGAGAACTGGATCCGGCCAATGGACTAGATTCATAATTTGGCCATCTGTTCAAAGGGGCTCATTGTAACTGTCCAACAGCTGAACCCCTTTGAGGTCTGTTTGCAAGTGGAGTTTAGATCCAAACCACACCTGCAAAAGCATAAAACGGGGCTTGCTGACAGCACAGATCAGCTGTTTCCTGATGGGAAACTCCTTAGTGCAGCTGATTCCAGTGTGAGCCCCACTTGCAAAGGAATAATCAGGAGCTGATTTTAAGCTGCTGATTGTTCTTTTCCAGCAAGGTTTTTATCTGGACCGCACCTGAAGTCATGCATGACATCAGGTGTGGGGAAGGTGGCCATAATTTGGGGAAAACAGCCTCATGGGCCAAATTGGAACTTGTGCTAGACCTAATCGACTGGTTGACTGAAGATTCCCCACCCCTGCTCTAAGGGACAACTCAGATGATATGTCTTATTTAATGGCAGATTTCCTTCCAGGGCAAACAGCATAGGCAAAACGGTTTAATCCCCTCTCTGCACATTATAGTCCCAATCCTGATGAGGGTCCTTGTAGCTGTTATTTTCAAAGTACCAACAATACACATTAAATGCATACACATATTTCACATATTGTATAGACTGGTCCTTTGTAAAATGGAATATGGTAAGAAGAGCAGCAGCTTTGACCAGGAAGACTGCAGGAAGATTAGAAGAATAGCAAGAGGGAGAAAAGAAATGCAAGATCAGCTTTAGGAACATTGAGAAAGTTACATGCCAGGTATACAGTCTAAAAGAATATTTCTGTATGGTGGGAACAGGAACAGAAAGAGGACTGAGGGTCACTTTTGAGGTAAGTAAACACCACTATACAAAGAAAGAACAGACAGCATCTTCTCTTTCCCACAGTACTAATATCACATTCATTCAAAATGTTAAAAGGAACAACAAAGTGCACTGGCGATCCAAACTCAATCCCCAACTAGGTTCATAGAAACACGTACATCGCACCAAGAGGTTCACTGTCTTCTTGGCTGGATTCCCCACATTGTTGATGGCTGTGCAATTGTAGTACCCTGAATCTTCTGCACGGATGCTCCAGATGGTAAGATTTCCCCCTTGGATAAGGCTGTTGTGGGGCATAGGCCCAGGTGTGTGGGACCAGACCACCTGGGGCAAAGGGTCCCCACCAGTCAACAAACACTGAATGGTGACATTATCTCCTGGGTTCACCACCAAGGTCTCATTGACAGACAACTTTAGAGCTGGGGGAGCTGGGGAGGACAGAGAGAGAGAGAGAGAGAGAGAAAGATAAAGGTTAACTTCCAGGAGCATGCATAAGTGTAGTCTGTTTTAAGTACAAAAGGAGGACACTTGGTTTTGTTCTTGAATTTTTAGGGAAAAGCTGGGCTATGGATGACAGGCATCAGAAATGTAAGTCTAAGGAAAGCACAATCCAAACGTTTCTGGGCTAAAGCTGAATATACGCTTCACTCAAAAAGATTCATTTATGTTTTCTCAATCAGTTTCCAGAACACGAAAGACCTCACTCTTGTACCTGCAGGACGATGGGTCTGGTGTACCATGGGAGATACAGAAATTACAGCAGCTTTTGAGAGAACTACCCTGCTGCTAATCACCATACTGAAGTAGAGGGGGGGACAACCCTCTCCTTGCACCATGTGCCTCTACTCACAACTATTAAAAGAGGGTACATGTTTCTGGGGCAATAGGATGGCAGGGAGTACCTCTGGGACAAGATCAGAGAATTTTTTCTAGTCCCTTGGATTGGATGGGAAAAATAATCCAGATTTTCGGGGGGGGGGAGGGAAACCCCCAGATAATACTTATGTCTATCTGAGGGAAGCCCCAGAAAGCTCACCCAACTCTACTCCTTAATATGGAGTTCCACTTTAGGGTTTACATCAATCCAGCAGCGGGTCAGCATTAAATTTCCATTGAAATATCCATGAATAATGCTACTTTCCCTGAGATGTTCGACAGAGACAGTAGAAAGGGTTTGTCAAGTAAAGTAATAGTTCTAGTCTCCTGGAAAGACAAAGACTGCATACGGACTAGGGTTGCCAGGTTCTTGGCCTGAGACTGATCCTGTATCTTTAGGAGAAGAGAAAGTCAGCCAAGTGCAGGTGTTCTTGCAACCCTGTAATGGGAAAAACCACAAGGTGGAATTCTCCCTTCCCCCTGCACAACTTTGAAAGATACAGAAGACCTCTTGGTTGCCAGGCCCGGCCTCCAAGAGGTCTTCTGTATCTTTAAAAGTTGTGGAGGGGGGAGGGAGAATTCCACCTTGTGGTTTTTCCCATTACAGGGTTGCAAGAACACCTGCACTTGGCTGATCTTCTCTTCTCCTAAAGATACAGGATCAGTCTCAGGCCATGGACCTGGCAACCCTGATACGGACACATGCTAAACTGTGGTTTGGTATAACGAGCATGAGCAGCCTTCCCCTTCGCCTTCTGAAATGGGAGGACATTAGAAGCTTCCAATCACAATTTGTGGTAAAAATGGTCTTTTCCCAAATCCTACATCTCATTTTATTTCTCAAAGCAGGCTCCTAATATTAAAAGCTTTTTCCTTGTAGATTTAATTCCCACAAGCCCAGACCCCAGCAATGAAAGATTGCTTGTTATTCTCCTCCCCCTCCCCCCAGCAATTGGTACTAACTCATTTCCTTGCCCTGTGTACATATCAAATATTCAACTCTAACCTCATTCACAAATCCTTGAGCCTTCCCCTTTATGTAAGGAGTCATATAATGAATGGGCAGTTCCTTGCTTTAGAATGCTTAACCTCGACCCTTCTAATTTCTCTTCCCCCCCCCATCCCCAGGCAGATCTAAAAAGCTTTTCTCTCTGTTTTTCTGTCTAATCTCTCAAAGGCCCTTTAAAGCCTCTTGTCAGTGCCATCGGAGACTCCCACAGAGCTTGGAAAAGTTACTTTTTTTAACTACAACTCCCATCAGCCCAATCCAGTGGCCATACTGGCTGGGGCTGATGGGAGTTGTAGTTCAAAAAAGTAACTTTTCCAAGCTCTGCTCCAAACAGAGCTCAGAAAGCACCAGTCAGAGGCACAAAGGTTGGGAGCATGTTTTAAGTAACAATCGTAATAATGCAAAATAAGGTGTTGTTACATATTCATAAAGCTTGATTTAACCACATCATTATTTCTGCCATCTCCTCTCCTTGGACCCTGTGTTAATGAGCTGTGCTGTGATTGCCTAGAATTTCTGAGTTACAGCTCAGGCAAACAAGAAGTGGGAGGGTTGTTCTCTCTATAAAAGGGCAGCAGCATACCTATTTCAAACCAAAGATGTAGGGTTTTTGCACATCCAATACTTGGATGCTTCAGAAACCATTGTTCTCCATTTACTGGCCAAATATACAGGCTCACTCAAGTGAAATGCCTCCCAGTTTCTTTCCAATTGTTTAGAGCATCATATTAAGACTGGATGTACTTAGTGTTAAGGCAAACATTTTCAGTTGAGAACCACTCAAATTTTGGGCTCCAGTGGGGAGGGGACACTAAAAGCCCTTTCAAATTTAAGGTGAAATGTACATGCACTCACCGCCACTGGAGCACCTCTCCTGGCAGCCAGTTTTAAGGAGGGAGGGGAATGATAGAATGACTCCCCTACGAGAAACGGTTGCAGCATTTGGAGCTTTTTAGTTGAGAGAAAAAGCCAGTCAGAGATGACATGATAGAAGCATATAAAATGATGCATGGGGTGGAGAAAGTGGATAGAGAAAAGCTTTTATCCCTCTCTTATGACACTAGAATTTGAGGACATCCAACAATGCTGAATGTTGGAAGATTCAGGATAGTTAAGAGAAAATACTTCTTCACACAGCTCATAAACTCTCAAATTCACTCCCACAAGAGGCAGTGATGGCCACCAACTTGGATGGATTCAAAAGAGGGTTAGACAAATTCATGGAGGAAAAGGGTCTCAGTGACTACTAGCCATGATGGCTATGCTCTACACATACGAAGGCAGTATACTTCTGAATACCAGTTGCTGGAAGCCGAAGGAGGAGACTGCGCTCTTTGCACTCAGGTCTTACTTGTGGATTTCCCAAGCGCAACTGGTTGGCCACTGTGAGAACAGGATGCTGGACTAGATGGACCACTGGCCTGATCCAGCAGGCGCTTCTTATGTGCTGCCAGCAGTCACCAAGGGGAGCTTTGGCAATGAGTACATGCAAATTTCACCCTCTCTGCAGATTTGCCATGGGCAAATCTGCTCAGAAACAGGGAAGTGAAATCTGGGAGGGGGATTCTGGCTCTCTCCTAGCTGCACCCAATCTTGGACTGGAGTGCATGCGGAGAAGGTAGAAACAGGAGAATGTAGAAGTCCAAAGCACAGTAGGTGCTGATTTGGTCACTAACTGTTTTGTTTTTAGGTAATTGCCACTGTCTGTTCATTTTGTGTGTTATTTTATTCTGACCACACTCCTCTACATTCTCCCACCACCACCACCACCACATGTGTATAGGTTTACATTTCATGTATTTGATGAAGTGGACTGTGGTCCACAAAAGTTAATGCCATAATAAATCCATTCATTTTTAAGGTGCCACAAGACTCTATTCTCCAGGCTCCTAATATTACCAGGCCCGGCCAATCCAGGGGTTTCATACTGTCTTCCAATTTCAGGGGCTGATGTTGCACACTCCTATTCCTTTCTGCAACTTAATAGGGCCCGAAGGGTTGAATACACAGTATCTCAGGTAGCAGTAGCATTTCTGATGAAGATTTAGGTACCATAGCAGGTAACAAACTGAACATGGATCAACTTTCAAAAGTATAGGGATACAATTTGTTTGCTCTGTCCATCAAGAATGCATGATCAACGTATGGCATCTCAAACTGTCTTCTGATTGGCTTCCAGCATTTTGAATCATCAAAAGTGTGGACTACTGCTTTTTACAAATTTAGAGTTCCCTGGTTTTCCTCATCTTCAATATAATTCTTTCCCACCTTTGGGCTAGAGATGGCCTCCATTTCTGAAGACCAGGAACAAGATGTAGCTTATCCTATGGCTTCAATGTGAAAGCCATAAGTTTTTGCCCTTGAATAGGCTCGAAATAGTAGTTGGTCTTGACATAATGGGCCCTGCTATGAAAAAAAAAAAGTATCTGAAGCTCTGGTTTAGACAACAATTCAAAATTATACTTTTTATTTTATGTCAGCTTCCCAGCCTTAATAGCTAAAAATCCTGCTGAGCAACAACATTTTATTTTATTTTTCTCAGTAAAGTCAGAAAATGTGACCTGATGGGACCAGCATTGCCTTGGGGCAGCTTGTTTATATGTATAACTGGGAGGAAAGGAGACTGTAAAACTGCCACCTGCACCTAGTAAAAGTGCCAGCAGCACCTCTCCAGGCAACTGAGCTCTGGCTAGACAGCACAAAATCTAAGCTCAGCTTTGGGGTCCACCTCCATTCACATCCTTACCTAGCTAGCGGATGGAGGCTAACAATATGCAGCCATTGTTATGCAGGAGATGAATCTCATTTATTTGTAACCTGTGGCGATTCCTTTTGTTCTCGGCTCAGAAAACTTGCTGGCAAAGTCTGCCATGGAAACTGGAGGGGGGGGCAATGCAAACAAAGAGTAGCTTTCAATTCCCTTTGAAGTCCAATTTGCTGCAGTGTGACTGCAAGAGAACTCACTGGCTCTGTTGCTTATCTCCTCTGAAATCAAGGGAGAAAAGGGCACCTTTAACTCCCCCTTAGGTATGTCACCCCAAACGAAGCATCCTGGACTGACAACAGTAGTTGATCTTTTACACCTCATATATGTATAGCCGTTAATAAGAGAATACAGGGGTGGGGAGAACAGGGTGCATATGCAAACCCATTTCAGAGGTCAGTTACCCCTTTGCTGTTGTTATATGCCTTCAAAGTCAATTACGACTTATGGCGACCCTATGAATCAGCAACCTCCAACAGCATCTGTTATAAACCACCCTGTTCAGATCTTATAAGTTCAGGTCTGTGGCTTCCTTTACGGAATCAATCCATCGCTTGTTTGGTTTTCCTCTTTTTCTACTCCCTTCTGTTTTTCCCAGCATTATTGTCATTTCTAGTTACCCCTTAATCTTTTTTTTTTATTCTCAGGCAGGTGATTTTTCCTCCTTCTGAATCCAAGGTTATGGGAGTGACGCTGTGATTCTAATGGTTTAGTGAGCGTAAGTACAGAACAAAAGGGCAGTAGTTCAGATAAATGTGTAGTATGAAAAGGATAAATGTGTAGTATGAAAAGTTGCCAATCATCCAGTCTTCTCCCTTAAAGCAGCATATCCTGCAGTTACAACATCTGTCCAGGCTTAGTTTGACCCCTTCAAGGAAGAAACTCCCTTGAAAGTTTTTCCCCAGCTGAACTGCTTTTACAGCTAGGAGGATCGTTCTAATGGCCAGCTATCAGAGCTGCCTAGGAACCTTCAAGTTCAAGCCGCCCTGGGCTCCTACTGGAGAAAGAGAGGGATATAAAGCTAATAAATAAATAGATAGATAAATAAAGTTCAGTCTTTTAGCCATTACTTGACACTAGCTTTCATGGCTTCATGGTTTTCATGGCTTCTCTTCTAAATCACTTATTCTACTTTCCCTCCCCATCCTTGTAGCTCTCCCATGAATCTTTTACAATTTGTTAATGATCTTCTTGGCAAGATGAATCAAGAGGGAATGTGGTGCATGAGGTGTAACCATTGCTGTGTAGAGTGTTATGAGTCTTGTTATCAGATGCCTTTTTAAAATACATTGGAATTAACCTTTTCACCTCACCAACAAAGGCATCATCTTGTTAACTCATGCACAATTTGTTATCTAGTATTACTCCTAAAGGCTTATGCCAACCAATGGCCACAGTTCACTGGCAGAGCAGAGATAGAGATGGGTGAATATGTCAATTCTGTTTCAGTTTCTTATTTCTTCAATCTTAAGTTCACTTCTCCACATTTTCACATTAGTTTGCATTTTTTTAAAAAAAGTCCTCATGAAAATTCATCAGCAGTTTAGTGCAAATTTATCTTAATATACACATTTGTATGCAATTTCCCCTAATATACATTTTTGCAAAGCAAGTTTCCCTAATATAATGCATTTTTCAATATTATTTTCATATGCAATTATATGCACACTTTATCCAACTATATGCAATTTTATACACATTTCTTGGCTGAAGAATTGCATTGCAAAATTCAGAGAAGTGCAAATTTGGGAGGATGGCTGTGTTCAGGTTTGTGTATTATTTTGAAAACTTCTCCCCAATCCCTACCCACAGATCACAGGCACTATGACAGGATTCATGGGGGGAGGAAGGAAATTCAGTATGGTCCAAAGTCCATTCTTGAGTGCAATCATGTTGGGCCCGAAGCAGTATGTTTTAAAGAGCATTTGCTATATTGATTTTATTTGTCATACTTAATAAGAATAATAGCAATGTTCAGGTCAAACAAGCACCCTTTATCCCTCTTTCATATCAAAAGGATTTGTGTCTTTGGGGTTGCGCTGCCTACCCCCCATCCTCTAGTCAGGCATCCCTGCTTAATGCCTTGCTTGGGAATGCAAATGTGGAAACAGAATTGAACAGATTTGTATGTGAAAACGTGAAAATGATATGGACAGGAAATAGATTGATTCGCCAATCCCTAGCCCAGGAAAGAGGTGGGGCAGGCTAACAGTTTGAGCAGGGAGGAAGGTATTTTTTCACTCACCACCATATGTATGGGACTAATTTAGAGATAGGTGTTATTTGATCTGGCCCATAGTCTTCCACAGCCTCTTCTGATGCAACATTTTGTCTCATAAACACATTTTTAAAGTAGCGTTATGAGTGCAAACATGTGGAAATCCAAAGTTAGGGATCTTCCAACACATTAATTCTAAGCAGAACTCATGGAAAAAGTACAAGATCCTGCTCAAAGATCCCTCCCTTCACCCCTGCAAGCTTTATCTCCCAATGGGGAAGGAACCATTGCCAGGGCCTTTCTTGCTGATCTATATGGGAGGGACTCGTAAGCTGAGACACATTTCCTTATGACAGTACCTGTTGGAGGTCTCACACTTACCTGTTGTGTTGGTAAGTTCGAAGGTGATTGACTTGTCAGGAATGCCACAAACATTTCTAACGGACACCTGACACGTGTAACTGGCATAGTCTTGGGGTCGCAGATTTTTCAGCTTCAGGACTTTGGTTTCTCCCTGGATTTGGAAGGAAATAGGAACAGAGAGATGGAATGAACTGCTACTGGCAACAAGCCTTTGAGATGATCCGGACGGCTCTTTAGTTAAAGAATTTTAGAACTGGCTCACACATGCTTCAGTGCTGCTCAGTTTCCTCTTATATTGGGCTTATTTGTGCCTGTGAGCAGATAAAATATGGTGTGAACCAAAGTGATAGTATATATCAAAACTATTTTAATGGAGTTATTATGATCTCAAGAGGGCTAAAAATGTAAATGTACTGCCTTCAAGTCAATTCCAACATATAGCGACCCTATGAATAGAGTTTTCATAAGGCTGAGAGGCAGTGACTGGCCCAAGATCACCCAGTGAGCTTCATGGCTATGTGGGGATTTGAACCCTGGTCTCCCAGGTCGTAGTCCAACACCTTAACCACTACACCACCTCAGTAAACATAGTTAGGTATTTGAATGCTTATTCAGTCTTACTAGAGTCAGCAATTTGCCTGAGTCTGTTCAGATTTAGACCAAACCCACTTTTCATGGACCTACACAAAATGTGATTCTGCCAGTTACTGGCATACATTCACAGAGCTATAAAAGAAACAATGGATCATCCACAGCAGGGGTGGGGAATATTTTTTCAGCTTGAGGCTCCATTTCCTCACAGCTAACCTTTGGGGGGGGGCTGCATACCAATGGTGGGCAGAGCCAATTGTTTTTAAAGAGTGGTGGGATCAATGCAAAAGTTTTCATTCACACACACACACAGGTACATCTATGCATCAACACACACATCCATTCAAAACTGGGTGGAAAGTAATTATAAAACGCCATTTTGTTTTTATTAAGGTTTGGATACAAGATTGGATTGTCAACATCATTTGTATATACAATGTATTCCATGTTTGTTGATTAACTGTTCATTTTTCTGTATATCCTGAAAAATAAAATAAAAGATAATTATAAAAAAACACAAAACACATCCATTCTCACAGATAACACACACTCATGCACATATATACACATATATCCAGACTCTCACTTACATGTATCCAAGAAAATTCCTCCCCCCAACCTATGCAGCAATTAAGCATGAAAAATTGAGCCAATGGGACCTTTTTAAAAGTCTAATTGCTGCACAGGGAATGATTATTTGGGGGGGGGAGGGGAGTAACAGCATACAGGGAGGTAAGTTAACTCTTCCTTTCCCATGAAGGAACCCCCCCAAAAAAACATTCCCCATGCAGCAATCAAACATTAAAACAAACCTCCCAATTTCTCTAATGGAAATCTTTCCTCAGCCCTGTGCTCAAAACCTACAGGGTACAGAGCATGATTTGAAGACATGATGCTGTAACACTGCTGAAACTAGACAACTTTGAATCTGGTCAGTGCATGGCTGTGAGACCACCTAGGAACTCTATGTACATCAACTTGAGTTCCAGAGAAGAAATATGGGATAAAAATGTTATGAATCAATAAATATCCTGAAATTCCCTCTCCTAAAGCAACTGATTTTATATGTAGAATATTCTTGACAGATTTGTGCCCAGTATTCCAAGAAAGGAGACTCAACTTAGTCTCGAGGCAGAGTATTCCCATTGCTCAACTGCCCTGTAGTTCAAATACTATTGCTTCTTGTCCTTTCTTCATCATCTAGGATAAATAGCTGTTCTCCTTTTTTTCTGGAATGCCTTGGAATATTTGAAAACTGCCAGTGTAATCTATCTTCTGAACTTACATTCTAAAATATGTCCAAAATATTTGCTTCATTCATATATTTGATAGTATGCTAACCACTACCTCATCAAAATCATGAACAGTAAGAGTATGCATTAACTTTGTATAATTCCGGAACTACAAGGTGAATAAGGGTGATTTGAGTGAGGTTTTCACATGCCAGTCCGATTGCACCATTAACAGGGTGTCTTGACTCAGATCAGGAACTCCCTAAAGCCCCCAATCACTCTGTGGACTCGAGTACTTAAACAATGCTGCATTTAAAAACAACCTAACTCCTCACCCCATTGCATTTTTAAACCAACTGCTGCCTTTTCCCTCCTTAATAAAGTGAAACCAAGCTGACTAGGGAAACACCCTGAGCTCACTCCAATCACAGTGATTTGGAGAAGTAAATATTCAACGGTGTTTGCTTTTGACATGAACTTATGCCTTCCCCTATGCAAATCAGCTGAGACATCTCTATCAGGGAGAACAGTCTGTATCCCCAGTAATCCTGGTGTGGGGCAGAAGCCCATTCCTCAACAATGACACTTTCGGTAACAGGATCCTTGCTAGGGGGTTGCATTCTACAGTACTGCCCCTAGGCACTGGGAAGCGGGGCAGTTGCCCCCAGCCCCACGCTTTGGGGGACCCCATGCTTGGGGGGGCCCCATGCTTGGCGATCTGTTTATGTTTAAGATGTGCGAGCGGGCAGGCAAGCGAGGAAAGCCTGTTTTCGTGAGGTGGTTGGGGAGCCAAAGTGGCTGTAATAGGGAGCTCGTAAGGGGAGCGAGCTCCAACCACTGAAAACTACAAGCCGCCACCTGGAGCTTAAGGCTGTAAGAGGAGCTGTGTGTAAAGAGAAGCCACAGCAGCTCCCAGCTGTCAAAATACAAGCCGCTGTTGCTGCCACCACCTGAGAAATGAAACTGGCCGCTGGGACAGGCGTTAAGGCTGCAAGGGGAAGCTGCAGCCGCAAGCTCCCAGCTAAAAAATGTCTGCAAGAGACGGCTGAGCCTACCGGGGGAACGGCAGCTGCTGCAGCCCCAAACAAAGGGACTAAGGAGGGGGAAGGAAAAAACAAACAAGAACCCCCCCCCAACAAAAGCCCCAGTCAAACTAAAACGGTGAGGGAGGGAGGGAAGCTTTATTATATTTTTGGGAATATTGGGTCGGTTTTAATATCATTTTGGAATCCTAATGAAGGGTGCATTTTGAAGGAAAACATTAATTATGCAATCTAATTCAACAGATGAGGCTTTTCCCAACTTGGTGATGGGGAAAGACTTCCCTGTTGAAGTTTTGCCTGCTACAGTGTTAAAGGTGTAGGAGTCTTCCCAAGTTGGGGAAAAGTGGCTATCATAATACCTTTTAGAAACTGCTGTAGCCTGTAGGAAGTGTATTTTCCTCTCTTGAAGCATGAATATATGAGAGATGTGTATATGCACCAATGTATATCAGTATTCTGAGAATTATCATTATTATTTTTGTGTTTTTATATAGTGTGCAAATATAGTTTTTTATATAGTGTAGTGTGTATAACAATCAAAATTAAAATGTGTTTCAGGTTTCTTTTTTAATAACTGGCGGTCTGTGCACGGTCTGATTCTATGCATGTTTGCCTTGGGTACATAGGAAGTTGCCTTACATTGTGTCAGATCCTTGGTCCATCTTTGTGTACATTGGTAGTCTTCCAATGTTTTTCTGGCCTGGGACCCATGTACAAACCAAATATGCATTTGAGGACCTTTTTCTTATTTTTTCCCCATATACTGGTATGGTGGTAGTGGTGCAACTGTGACCCACCTTGGATCAGACAGTGACCTGGGTGGATCCTGGCCCACCATTTGAAGGCCAATGACCTATACTGTTTGGCAGCAGCTGTCTAGGATTTCAGATAGGCGCACCTGTCCTAGCCCCCCATAGAGATGCCCAGGAAAGAATGTGGGGGGCCCCCAACTATGCATTTGCCCCAGGCCCCACACATGCTAAGGGCGGGCCTGGCATTCTACCCCCCCACCAATCTTTCCTGGGGACCTATGATATTTCCTTGGGGATCTCTGCTGGTGTGGTGGGGGACAGAATTTATTTATTGATTAAATTTATACTCCGCCTTATGGCCAAAAGGCCCTCAAGGCAGCTTACAAAAACACAAATATAACAACACATCATAATACATCAATACAATAATGCAATTCTCAAAATTAAATAACAAATAACATTATTAAAAGAAAAGAAAAAACATTTAAATGTGTCACAATAAGAGAACCGCATTCAGCCAGGTTCTTTATACTAGATATGCTCTGCTCCGGAGGTAAGACAGTCTCAATTTGAAAGGACACAAATTGGCTC
The DNA here is from genome assembly GCF_030035675.1 of Rhineura floridana. NCBI lineage: Eukaryota > Metazoa > Chordata > Lepidosauria > Squamata > Rhineuridae > Rhineura > Rhineura floridana. The sequence continues at coordinate 153,059,707 of NC_084483.1, forward strand.
TTCTTCAGCTTTTTCAAGACCTGATCTTCGTGACTCCCAAAAACGCCGTCCTCCACTTTGTAACTTAAAGACGAGAGACCTTTCATTTTCCTCTTCAAGCAGTATGAAGTACCTGCTTTCCCAGCCTTGGATGAGGTTGGTGTATTTGCTCAGAGAGCCCTCGAGCACCATCTCTGTCTTCCTGCCTGCCGCCAGCCCCCCTCCAGTGCCGCCAGTGCTCCCTCCCGGACTGGCCAAGGCTGAACTGGGGTTGCTGCTGCTCCCGCCACCTTCATCAGGCCTCCCAGTTGGTGCAGCCGCAGCTCCTTGCCGACCTGGAATCCAACAGTTTGATGTGGGTCCAGAAAGAGGTGAAGCCCAGAACAAAGTCTTATAGAATCATAGAACAGTAGAGTTGGAAGGGGCCTATAATGCCATCAAGTCCAACCTCCTGCTTAATGCAGGAATCCAACTTAAAGCAGACCCGACAGGTGGCTGTCCAGCCCCTGAATACCTCCACCTCCAGTGTTGGAGAGCCCATTCTGTTGGAGAGCAATCCTCTACATGTGTACTTCAAGGTAACTCTAACTGAGTGTAGTAGGACTTACTCCCAGATAAGTGAATACAGAATCATAACATTATTCACTTAGGACATACAAAGTGATTTAGGCAAAAGTGGGAGAACCAACTTTGCCTCTTGTTTTCTGTCATTTAAGCAAAAAAGTGAGCCAGGCCATCTTTCTGTTCACGTCATTTGACAGCCCTGGCATGAAAGACTGTATTGCTAAGCTCCATCTCTATTTACGAATTGAATTTTGTTAACAAAATGAGTTATTTCATCAAAGCACGTTAGGCATAATTGGTTTCCTTAAAAAACAAAACATTGTGAGCTGCTGGTATTCACTCATTATTTTCAGGGTTGTTTTGATTATCTGCTCTAATGTCTTCCTGGGTATAGAAGAAGAAATTCTAAAGGCGCAATGGCAAACAATTGCACCAAGGAAAAAAGGGTGAAGACAGCAGAAGAAGCCAAACTGGCTTCACAGAAAGCTTAGAGATGACCTGAAAACAAACAACAACAAAAAAGGCCACATACAGAAAGTGGAAGGAAAGCCAGACCATAAAGGAAGAGCACAGACAGGTAGCAAGACTTGCAGAGATGGCATCAGGAAGGCTAAAGCTGAGAATGAGCTGAGGTTAGCAAGAGATGCCAAAAGAAACAAAAACGCTTTCTTCAGGTACATCCATAGTAACAGACAGATAAAAGAAATGGTAGCACAGCTACTCAATGAAGATGCCAAAATGATAAAAGATGACAAAGAAAAGGCAGAAGTGCTTTGGCTCAGTCTTCTCCCAAAAAAGGGTCTATGACCCTCCCGGGAAATGTGAAATTGAATGGGCAGGGATTGCAGCTTGAGATTGATAGATAAATGGTCAAGGAATACCTAATCATTTTGAACAAGTTCATATCTCCAGGGCCCGATGAACTGCATCCCAGATTATTAAAGAAAGTGGCTGAAGAACGGTCGGAACAGCTGTCTATTATCTTTGCAAGATCTTGGAAGATGGGTGAGCTGTTGGATGACTGGAGAAAGGCTAATGTTGTCTCCATCTTCAAAAAGGGCAAAAAGGAGAAACCTGGGAACTACAGACCAGTCAGCCTGACATCGATCCCTGGGAAAGTTCTGGAGCAATTATAAAGCGGTCAATCTGTAAGCACCATAAAAACAACGTAGTGATTACTAAAAGCTAACATGTATTTATCAAGAACAAATCCTGCCAGACTAATATTATCTCCTTTTTTGATCCAGTAGCCTTTCTGGTAGACTGTGGGAATGCTGTGGACATAACATATCTCGAGTTCATCAAAGCTTTTGACAAAGTGCCCCATAATATTCTGATTAGCAAGATAGCTAAATGTGGGTTGGATCAAACAACTATCAGGTGGATCCACAGTTGGCTACAGAATCATACTCAATGAGTGCTTATCAATGGTTCCTTCTCAAACTAGGGGGAGTTAATGAGTGGGGTACCACAGGGCTTGGTCCTGGGCCTAGTGCTCTTCAAAATATTTGTTAATGACTTGGATGAGGAGGTGCAGGAAATGCTTATCAAATTTGCAGAAAATACCGATTTGGGAAGGATAGCTAATACCTTGGAAGACAGAAACAAAATTCACAGTGATCTTGATAGGCTATAGCACTGGGCTGAAAACAATAGAATGAAATTTAACAGGGATATGTGCAAAGTTCTACACCTAGGAAAAAGAAACCAAATGCACAGTTATAAGACGGGGGATACTTGGCTCAGCAATACTACATGTGAGAAGGATCTTGGGATTGTTGTTGATCACAAGCTGAGTATGAGCCAACTTGTGGCTGGAAAAAACGTAAATGCTATTTTAAGCAACATTAACAGAAGTATAGTTTCCAAATTGCGTGAAGTACTGGTTCCCGTTATTCGGCACTGGTTAGGCCTCATCTTGACTACTGTGACCAATTCTGGATACCACAGTTTTAGAAGGATGCAGACAAACTAGAATGGGTTCAGAGGATGATCAGGGGACTGGAAACCAAGCCCTATGAGGAGAGCCTGAAAGAACTGGGCATGTTTAGCCTTGAGAAGAAAAGATTGAGGGGAGATATGATAGCACTCTTCAAGTACTTGAAAGGTTGCTACATGAGAAGGACCAGGATCTCTTGATTGTCCCAGAGTGCAGGACATGGAATAAGGGGCTCAAGTTACAGGAAGCCAGATTTTGGCTGAACATCACGAAAAACTTCCTGACTGAGCAGTACAACAGTGGAACCAATTACCTAGGGAGGTGGTGGGCTCTCCAATACTGGAGGCATTCAAGAGGCAGCTGGACAGCCACCTGTTGGGTATGCTTTAATTTGGATTCCTGTGTTGAGCAGGGGGTCAGACTCGATAGCCTTATAGACCGCTGCTAACTCTATGATTCTAAGTCAAGATGACGGACCTATCATTCCCTTCCAAAATGGCAGGCACTGTTATTTACTTTTTTAAGAGCCAGTGTGGCATAGTGGTTAAGGTGTTGGCCTACGACCTGGGAGACCACGGTTCGAATCTTGGGCCAGTCACTGCCTCTCAGTCTCATCAAAAACCTATTCATAGGGTCGCCATAAGTCAGAATTGACTTGAAGGCAATACATTTACATTTTTAAGAATACAATAATTTTAGGTACACTTTCTAATTTGAAAATAATTCTGATATTGCCCTGCTGATTTCATTAGAATCCTTGGATGAGCTGCATTAGGCTCTATTTGGGCTTCCTTTTACACAATCCCTAGAGCAACCTTTGATATTTTCACTTGTACAGAAAGAATCAAAGTAGGAAAGTTCAGCTTTTAAAAAAAATCCTGTCATATCTTCCTTCAGTCTTCTTGGGCAGTAAAAACAGGAGGGCCCCTCCAGCCTGTGGGCGTGTGCATGTGTGTATTTTTGGTGTGTATATTCTGCAGCATGTCACTGATGCAAGAACAGAACATTAGTGCTGGATTTATGGTGGACTATCCACACATCATTCCATTTTATTAGTTGTTCTGTGATGCTTCCCCAATGTTATTGCTTTACTGCTGTTTGGAAAGGCACTCTTGCGCTATAGCATCACAATAGTGGGACAAAAAATAAACCTGAATGTTTGTGGTATAAAATGTTACAGGATTTCAGCAGGTAGTTACAGGACTTGCAGTGATTGGAAACAAATGCTGTATGTCCACCACAAAACCTTTGCAGGCACAAACAGTATTGAAAGTAGGATTGTGAATAACCATCCCAATAACATCGTGAGCACAAATCATCATTAATACACAATAAAAAAAAGTCTGGAAGAGGTCTCAGTGTGTCCTTTGCCTTCTCTTTTATTTTTAACATGATTGTAAAAAACCATCTAGTTTATTCACTGTTGTTGTTATGTGCCCTCAAGCTGACTACGACTTATGGTGACCCTATGAATCAGCGACATCCAAGAGCATCTGTCATGGACCACCCTGTTCAGATCTTGTAAGTTCAGGTCAGTGGCTTCCTTTATGGAATCAATCCATCTCTTGTTTGGCCTTCCTCTTTTGTGTTTTCTGTTTTTCGCAGCATTATTGTCTTTTCTAGTGAATCATGTCTTCTCATGATGTGTCCAAAGTATGATAACCTCAGTTCCATCATTTTAGCTTCTAGTGACAGTTCTGGTTTAATTTGTTTAACATCTAATTATTTGTCTTTTTCACAGTCCATGGTATGTGCAAAGCTCTCCTCCAACACCACATTTCAAATGAGTTGATTTTTCTCTTTTCTGCTTTTTTCACTGTCCAACTTTCACATCCATACATAGAGATTGGGAATACCATGGTTTCAATGATCTTGACTTTAGTGTTCAGTGATACATCTTTGCATTTGAGCAGCTTTTCTAGTTCTCTCATAGCTGCCCTCCCCAGTCCTAGCCTTCTTCTGATTTCTTGACTATTGTCTACATTTTGGTTAATGACTGTGCCAAGGTATTGATAATCCTTGACAAGTTCAATGTCCTCATTGTCTAAAGTTACATAAATCTTCTGTTGTCATTACTTTAGTCTTTTTGACGTTCAGCTGTAGTTCTGCTTTTGCACTTTCCTCTAACTTTCATCAGCATTCGTTTCAAATCATTACTGGTTTCTGCTAGTAGTATGGTATCGTCTACATATCTTAAATTATTGATATTTCTCCCTTCAATTTTCACACCTCCTTCATCTTGGTCCAATCCCGCTTTTCATATGATATGTTCTGTGGATAGATTAAAGAAAGAGGGTGATAAAACACATCCCTCTCTCACACCCTTCCCGATTGGGAACCAGTTGGTTTCTCCATATTCTATCCTTACAGTAGCCTCTTGTCCAGAGTATAGATTGTGCATCAGGACAATCAGATGCTGTGGTACCCCCATTTCTTTTAAAGCATTCCATAGTTTTTCATGATCTAGACAGCCAGTGTGGTGTAGTGGTTAAGGTGTTGGACTACAACCTGGGAGACCATGGTTCAAATCTCCACACAGCCATGAAACTCACTGGGTGACCTTGGGCCAGTCACTGCCTCTCAGCCACATGAAAAATCTATTCATAGGGTCGCCATAAGTTGGAATCGACTTGAAGGCAGTACATTTACATTTTACACAGTCAAAGACTTTGCTGCAATCTATAAATCACAGGGTGATTTTCTTCTGAAATTCCTTGCTCCGTTCCATTATCCAACGTATGTTTGCGATATGATCTCTGGTGCCTCTTCCCTTTCTAAATCCAGCTGGGACGTCTGGCATTTCTTGCTCCATATATGGTAAAAGGCTTTGTTGTAGAATCTTGAGCATTTCTTTACTTGCATGGGATATTAAGGCAATACAGTAGGGCTCCACTCATATGGCAGGTTATGTTCTAGGCCCCCACCGAAAAGCAAAACCTGCCAGAAAGTAGGACATAGCGCACTATCAGCTGTACAGTACATCTGATCGCATGCTCCAGCTGATCGCTATCAGCGCTTGGCCCCTGAAGCTCCCCATGGTACAGCTCATCGCTCAATCAGCTGATCAACTGTAGCATGGGAAGCTCCAGCTGCCACACTCCATCTGACAGCACTTGGTCCCTGAAGCTCCCCGCACTACAGCTGGTCGCCCCACTGGCACTGTATTAGCGGAACACCAAAAAGCGGGGTCCTATTGTAGTTCGATAATTACTGTATTCCCTGGGATCTCCTTTCTTTGGAATTGGGATATATATTGAACGCTTCCAGTCTGTGGGCCATTGTTTAGTTTCCATATTTCTTGACAAATTTTTGTCAAAGAATGGACAGATTCAGTTTCAGTAGCTTGTAGCAACACTATTGGTATGCCATCTATTCCTGGTGATTTGTTTCTTCCAAGTATTTTAAGAGCAGCTTTTACCTCACATTCTAAAATTTCTGGTTCTTCATCATACGGTTCCTCCACGAATGAATCTGTCATCCTGGCATCTTTTTTATTGAGTTCTTCAGTGTATTGCTCCATCTTGCTTTTATTTCATCTCGATCAGTCAGTGTTTTCCCCTGTTGATTATTCAACATCCCTACTCTTGCTTTAAATTTCCCTTTAATTTCTCTAATCTTTTGGAATAGGGCTGTTGTTCTTCCCTTTTTGTTGTCCTCTTCTATTTCTATACAATAACAATTGTAATAGTTCTCTTTGTCCCTACGTACTAGTCACTGTATTGTTTATTCACTAATCATAGCATATTTCCTGCCTTTACTCTTCTGCATAGCCAGTATAGCCCTCCTTAATAATCTGCATTTAGATCAATCTGAACAGAAGTTTCCATTTTGATTTTCAGACCATTATAAAATGTCCCACTGATTTACATTAATTATTTTATTTTTTTTCTCCTGCATTTTTGAGGTCTTCTGGACCTCATTTTTCCATTTAAGGGATTTTTCCATAGGATTTACTAACTTTTTGAGGCTGTCATGCCAAGTTAGGTATGCCACATTAAATATGTTGACATTTTTATCCAAGCAGCTTGCTACTCTGAGAAATGTCCCGCTGCTTGTGTTAGGCTGTACTTGCCTTTTTGCTTGAAGTAAATCTGTTTTAGAGAATGTATTTCATGAGACTGATTACATACAAAGCCACCCATATTAGGGATTAACTTGAGCTGACTATACTGGTCAGAACAAGACGTTCACACACCAATATGCAAAGGAACATGTTGTAATTGAGCTGGATGAACAAGATAAACACCTAGGAGACCAAAATCCCTATGAAAAACATCTCCCAGGAGAACGGTTGCTATGCTGCATGAACAATGGCATTTACAGCCTGCCAGTCAATGAGTGATTTATGCATGGTTTGTATGCACCCAATTTATTGATCAGTAAATGTGGAGTAAATGTGTAGAAACCTGGACGGTAAAGCCTAAAATATTGAGTTTACAATTGACAACACTCCACTTATTAAGGTAACCAATTGTTTAAGCCTTGTTTTAAAGACCTGTATGCAGACACAAAGCTGAGACGGTAGAAGGCACACAGATGAGTGTGTATCGTGCACACAAACTTTTCTCTCTCATCTTAGTTGTACAATGGCATAAACTTAACACACTCCTTCGATCTCCTGGTTATCTGAACACATGAAACTGCTAGCTCAGATCTGCTCCTATCACAGGTCTCCAGTCTTGACTCGTCAAAGGAATGTGACAGAAGTTAGTATATTACAGACCCATGGTTATAAAGGGCAATTTCTGGGAGCAGAAAGGGCTCTACAGAATTTGTGATGTCTATGAAAGATGGTTGAAGCAATAGATTTAATCCAGGAAGGTATTCAGGTACCCATATTTAGAATCATAGAATAGTAGAGTTGGAAGGGGCCTATAATGAATGCCTCCAGTGTTGGAGAGCCCACTACCTCTCTAGGTAATTGATTCCATTGTCGTATGGCTCTAACAGTTAGGAAGTTTTTCCTGATGTCCAGTCGAAATGTGGCTTCCTGCAACTTGAGCCCATTATTCCGTGTCCTGCACTCTGGGACGATTGAAAAGAGATCCCGGCCCTCCTCTATGTGACAACCTTTCATGTACTTGAAGAGTGCTATCATATCTCCCCTCAGTCTTCTCATCTCCAGGCTAAACATGCCCAGTTCTTTCAGTCTCTCCTCATAGGGCTTTGTTTCCAGTCCCCTGATCATCCTTGTTTCCCTCCTCTGAACCTGTTCCAGTTTGTCTGCATCCTTCTTGAAGTGCGGAGACCAGAACTGGATGCAGTATTCATGATGAGGCCTAACCAGTGCTGAATAGAGGGGAACTAGTACTTCATGCGATTTGGAAACTATACTTCTGTTAATGCAGCCTAATATAGCATTTGCCTTTTTTGCAGTTACATCACACTGTTGGCTCATATTCAGCTTGTGATCAACGACAATTCCAAGATCCTTCTCACATGTCGTATGGCTGAGCCAAGTATTCCCCATCTTATAATGGTGCATTTGGTTTCTTTTTCCTAAGTGTTGAACTTTGCATTTATCCCTGTTGAATTTCATTCTGTTGTTTTCAGCCCAATGCTCCAGCCTATCCAGGTCCCTTTGAATTTTGTTTCTGTCTTCCACAGTATTAGTTATGCCCCCAATTTTGTATCATCTGCAAATTTGATAAGCATGCTTTGTACCTCCTCATCCAAGTCGTTAATAAAAATGTTGAAGAGCACTGGGCCCAGGACCGAGCCCTGTGGTACCCCACTTGTTACTTCCACCCAGTTTGAGAAGAACCTTTGATAAGCACTCTTTGGGTACGATTCTGGAGCCAACTGTGGATCCACCTGATAGTTGTTCCATCCAGCCCACATTTAGCTAGCTTGCTAATCAGAATATCATGGGGCACTTTGTCAAAAGCTTTGCTGAAGTTGAGATATATTATGTCCACAGCATTCCCACAGTCTACAAGGGAGGTTACCCAATCAAAAAATGAGATAAGATTAGTTTGGCAGGATTTGTTCTTCATAAATCCATGTTGGCTCCTAATTATCTCTTCATTGTTTTCAAGGTGCTTACAGATTGACTACTTTATAATCTGCTCCATAATTTTTCCAGGGATTGATGTTAGGCTGACTGGTCTGTAGTTCCCCGGTTCCTCCTTTTCCCCTTTTTTGAAGAGCTTTTGAGTTTTTGCAAATAAATATTTGTCTAAATAAGATGATCTAGAACTACCAATATACAAAGACTTTTCACTAAATTTGAAAAAAAATGAGTAACTGTAAATACTCAAAAGGGCTGTTGTCTAGAAGAGGGATTCCCAGCCTGTAGTCCACAGACACACCAGTGCTCTGCAAGCTTCATTCAAGTGGTCCACAGCGTGTCTGTATTTCTAGCTGAAGCTGGGAACCTGGCGCACCCATTGCATTAAATATTCATATTGTTGCGAGCCTCCCCCAATCTCTGAGCAGTGAGATTTCTGGGGTCCCTGTGCTCCTCCAGGGTTTGGTTTCCTTTAGGAAGAAGGTCAGTGGAGACTGCGGTGTCTTTATGTTTTACTTATTTACACACATTCCAACCTGAGCTCAAGATGGAGGGGGTTCAAGGCAGCAGTAGTCCAATATCCAGCTTTTCCATCTGGGTTGCAGGAGATACTCCAAATGAAGGTGCAGAGAGCCAGCCTCTCTGCCTGCCTTCCAGTCCCCCTCAATTCTCTAGACACAATTCAAATTACAAGCCTCTGCTGGCCTCCAGGAAGGGGGAGATGCTCTCCTGGAGAATTTCAATGACAAAAGGGTCTTCCTGGCCCATTCATCATTGCTGGGCAACTGATAGGCCCACTATCTCACCTGGCCACTCTATCTGATTAACAAAGGAAATTCATCTGGCTAGCAGAGCCAGCCCCCAGGCAAAAATGTAAAAGGCGTAGGATTCCAAATCAGAGGCTGGAAAGGGGACCCAAAGGAATCATCCATTCCAATCCTCATGGTCATAACACTATTATACAGCCACAAGAGTGTCTGTATACTATAGTCAGCATGCATTTTTTGCATCCCGCAATATTAAATTGAAAATACCCCTCATGCCATTCTGATGCTTCCCATAAGCTCATTTCAAAACAAAACCTTACAAAACTTATAGTCCAGAACTCAGAAACGCTTGCTTAACAACCCTCTCTATTTTCATGGCGATACACAAAACAGTCAGAGAGAATCAAGAGTCAGAGAGAATCAAGAGTTCAAAGTGCAAAAAGAGAGAGGGAATAAACAGGCCCCTTTAGGACTTTTTTCTGTCAGAGTTCTCATAATCTGTTGAAATTAATTAAAAATCAGCCATGTTCACAGAGTACCTGTAATCCTATTACTGACCTTACCCCATACTCTGACCTTCATCTGCTCCAGTTTAAAAGTCTTAAAAATGCCTGGCTGATTTTTAATTAATTTAAGAAATTTAGCATTGAACTCAATGATAAGGCCGGGCATGCTCAGTAAGAACCAACTGCCAGTGTTCTAAAAGCCAGACTCACAGCTGCTGGGCTTGCCTAATCTGGGGGCCACACCCATGCCAGACCTTTATTTCACTTGAGACAGTCATGGCTTCCCCCAAAGAATCCTGGGATGAGTAGTTTGTGAAGGGTGCTGAGAGGAAACTCCTATTCCCCTGACTGAGCTTCAGTGGCCAGAGTGGTTTAACAGTCAGCTGCTCTGATTGAAGCTCTGTGAGGGGAAAAGGGCATCTCCTAGCAACTCTCAGCACCCTTTACTAACTACACTTCCTTTACTCTACTAGATATGTGCCATTCTAGTAAGGGGTGAGTGTCAATACAAACTTACTTCACAAGCAATTTAAAGGTGTCTGTAGGAACAGTCCTAAATATTTTTTTGGATGTAACTACAAGAAAAAATATCTATAAGTTTGAGATTGCAAAAGAAAAAAGAATGTATTATCACTTGCATCATGTGGGGAGATATTGTCACGACTTTGCAGACTTTAGAAATAGTTGCTGGTCATGCAAATATATAAATATTTGCTCCATTATAACTATTCAAAGCATTACTGGGTGAAAGTGACCTATGGACCTTATAGTCCATCAGCTGAGGAAGTTGGAAGGTTCAGTATCAACTAAAAGGGGATGAAAAAGGAGATTACCAACACGGATTTTAGTGGATAAAAATCATGGGTGAGGTGGGGTGGAGAATTACCATCTGCAAGAGAATGGGAAAGTAATGTTTGGCACAGAAGACTGATGTTCGAATTTAAAATGTTTAAGATTTCATCTTTGAAAATAGTTTAGGAAGCAAAATTAGTCATTGGAACAGCGGGACAAATTTCTTCAATATTGGAAAGAAAAAATAACTATTACAGTATAAGGTGCTAGAAACTATATAATAAAGCAGATATGAGTTATAATGCGCAAATTATTTTTATTTCTGGTGTGATGATAGAATGATAGACTGTTGACTGATTTTCATTATAAATGGATTAATTTCTGGTGTGGAGCAACCTAACCCTGCCCAAGTGATAACTGGAATGGCAAAGCCAAAGTTGCATCCAAGGCCTGCCAGCTCCTGCTGGTCAGACCAGAAGGGGGGCAATTTGCTTGGGGTTGTTGTTTTTTTGCTGCACGACTTCCAGGCTGCCATAGAAAAGGGTCCTCATCTGACAGTAGGCTGGTTTAGGATCCAGGAAATCAAGACCTGCTCCACCCCCACCCTAACCTTGTAACCCACTGTTTTAGTGGTTTGCCCTGGCTTCCACCAGTGAGAATACCATAAGAACATAAAGGCCTGCTGGATCAGGTCAATGGCCCATCTAGTCCAGCATTCTGTTCTCAGACTGGGCAACCAGATGCCCACCAATGGTAGCTTCTCAACTGTTTGCACTTTCAGAGGACACAGCAGAGGCTTCTGTAGTGGTAGAACCATCTCCACCACTGACAGAGGGAAACCTCTGCCCAGTCCTGGTCCCCTACAAGAGCACAGATTGGAGGTTATAGTTGTTCACTTATACACAGGGTTTTTTAAAAAAACTGTTATGCTCAATTTGGCTATGTAATCTAACCCACGGAATGGGATATGGCACTACTCTTCAACTTTGGGTCCCCAGATGCTGCTGGACTACAACTCCCATCATCCTTGGCCATTGGCTAAGATGGCTGGGGTTGATGAGAGTTGTAGTCCAACATCATCTGGAGACCCAAGGTCGAAGAACAGTGGGATATGGAATACTCCTCCAGCAACCATACTATCAAGTCTTTCAATATGCCTCAAAAAGAAAGCAGATATAATAGTGCAGGGAAGTGTTTGCAGAGCAAGCAAGTAATGCTTCATGCTACAGCCAGAAGAAGGCAAAGGCAACAATGACTTCCAGATCTCAGACTACACTTTTGAGTATTAGTATAATCTATGCTCAAGACCATCACAAAGGACTTTGAAACTTTGTTAGACCAGTGCAAATTATCAATTAAAGATTTCTTTGCTTCAGAAAATGGTTCATTTGCTTAGACTTTTGGGTAAAAGATTGGCCTCTGTGAAAAAAAGTTTCTTTCCCATTAATTAGATATGAGCTCATCCTTGCACCTGTGTTATCTGGTATGAGCTATACTTCAAGGCCATTAGGGGTTTTTGCTAATTGGATTGGATGCTTTGGGTTGAGATCTCATGTACGCTCCAGTTCTGAAAAGTTACAGTCAGCTAGCCTTCTGATTGGTTGTGAAGCCTGGTTCGCTGTTACTAGGCCTTTTTCTATAAAAGTGATTTTGTTTATTTGTTCTTTGCTTCACATCTTGGATTCTGACACCTGTGGACATTCTTGTGCCACTACCTGGTTTCTGGTTACCTGGTTGCAATATTCGTTTTTTTCTATCTTGTCTTATAATTCCCTAAACATACTCTTAATAGTTGTTTATAATTTTAATTCTCACTGGTACACAGGTTCTTCTTTTATGCTGCTATTTTTAAATAATTATTAAAAAATGTATCTCTGATATTTTATGTTTTCTTGGATGAGAGTTTGGTACTAAACCAGTTCCTAACCAATTGTTCAAACTGCTGCTGAGTAACTTTTTTGTCTTGATTAGATCTCAAGGACATGTGGAGTACAGCTTGGGGAGTCTCCTGACCCAAGTTGGACTGAATTTAAGGAGTGGTGGCAGCATTCTACCTTGTAAGGTTGGTTTTTACCCTGGTAATTTGGCACCTACCATACCAACAAGACTCTAGTCTCTTTAGTTTGCGGTAAGCAGTACTTGACACAAATGACAATCATCAAGAAATGAGTGTAAAAAAAGAACAATCCCATATCACTGTCCTTCTAGCTCAGTTGTTCTTTTACTGAAAGGGCCCACCACTAGACTGTTGTCTTTCTTCAAAGGGGCCTTATTGGCCCCATATCTCAACTGGCAAAGTCATCCACCTATTAAGTATTTTGTTTCATGTTTTCTCCAACAACACACTCACTGCCAAGAATCTGATTATTCAAACAGAGTAGGTTCACATGATCAGCTACTTGGTCTCTCTCAATCCACCTCTGGGAATGTCTGAGGGAGCCAGGATATCTAAGAACAATCAATCCTGATAAGAAAGCCCCACACTCACATGCACACTAATGAGAAAGGGTGATAATGCAGACACGACAGTCTACTGACTAATTTCCTTACCAGACACTTCCAGAGTTTCTCCTTCAGAGCAGTAACACCCATAGTATATTTTTATCTGTTGTAACAGAACAATCGAGCCGTCCGCTCAGGATATCTTCAGATGTGATATGGCAAATATGAGAATGGAAGTGCAAGTCTGGTTTTGCACATGTTTTCCTTGCTTCCTATGTAGCCACTGCAGAGAATACTTGTACATGTCCCCTAAGATTCACAATCTCTCCTTGCATCTAAGGCACACACATCTCACCACAAGGTCTGGTGTATGCCTCGCCTGTTTGGATATTATGCTGGAAGTATTGGGGGAAAAACAGCAAGCATGAATCCATTGTGCATCCATTTTTACTGCTTCATGTTAACATCCGAAGGCACTCGGTCTCTCTTTCATCTAGCCATCCGTCTCCTCTGCATGCAAGGAAGGACAGTTTTAATAAGCCATGTATTGGACTATATTAACAAAGAGGCTGCCTGGAGCACCCCAGAAAAATCAAATACAGCCAGAATCCACACAGAGTCCAGCCTGAGGTTGACAGACAGATGTGTGGGATGAAGCTTTCCCCAAAGAACTGCCCTTTCCTTTCTCCCTTCTAGCTTATTTCCTTGTGCTTCTTAGTCGTCTCCCTGACAGAAGCTCTGAAATTAACAAAGCAATACAAAGCAAAGGCTGGAGGCACCATTTCCTAGACTGCTTTCAGCAGCAGAACCACCGCTCTCTAACACTATCCAGGAGTTCCAAGGAAGAGAGAACTGCTAGTAAATGATTTAAGAAACACAGCACATAGGAAATCCTGAGAGTTTTGATTCTTTCGTTATGAGGCAGAAAAATAAACACATTCACACTGGAAACACTTTCTGAGTAGTACTTCCTTACTAGATATCTGAGCATTTTCAAGCAACAAAAAACGTTTTAAAAAAATTAATTAAACATACACAACTGGGGGGGGAGGGGACAGATTGCTGCTCTATGATTTCATAGGTCCCACCACATTGTCTGATCACTTGTAGCCATGTGCATTTTCAATCCTCAACAAGATTTTACTTTCTTCATAGAGCTCTTAACTTTTCAGGTAGAAAGAGGAACTCACTAATTAATGGGAACAGCAAAAGCAGCTACTTCACATATGGGAAAGATGAGTGCTGTCCCAAAATCTAGCCTACAATTTCTCAAAAGTTTTTTCCCCTTCTCCTGCTATCTAGTCTTGTTTTTCTGCCTCATTCACAGGGCACTTGAAAATTTATTTAGAATTGTGGTGCATGCAGGGTTCAACTTATCTTGTTGCTGTGAGATGGCCAAGTGTGGTATGTGTGCTTTAATGTCCATTAAACATTTTTCCAGTACTTTTCAGCCTTCCCAGCTGCCCATGCTTCCTGATCTGAAAAAGTACCATAGGAGGAGTCATATCATGATGCTTTCCCCCAGGCTTTAACTGAATTATGGGAAGCTGGGGAGGCTGGCTAAAAACACCTGAGATCGACACACACACTGATTTTGTGTTTTTAGTTAAACAAAAACAATTCTGTACTGATTACTTTAAAATTAAAAAGACTTCACCAAAACAATAGCAGCAGCAATGAAGAGCTGTCAGGAGCATGGTAGACAACCTCCTTACGCTTCTCACACCTACAGGAAAGCCTAGCCAATGACATTATGGGGTTTTCAGGAAGTCCAGGCACCCAGGAACGTGGCAGAGTGCAAACCACGACAGAGATGATTGGAAGAATGAAAGAAAAGACATACAGAAAAATCCTTAGCCACCTTGAAAGTAATACCTACTGTATTGTATGCTGTATTGTTTTATACTGTTTTTATATTGTACTATTGTATTTTATTATGCTGTGTTTTAACTGTTGTACGTCGCCTAGAGTGGCCATAGGCCAGATAGGCGACACAGAAATTAAAATTTATTATTATTATTATAAAGTAAGTGCAACAAAATCCAAAATCCATGAGCCTTTCATCAAGACTTTTTTCCTCCCCTTTGATAATTTTTGGACACAGTTACACTATCAACTGTAGATAAACTGAATTTCTCAAAGTGATCATAAGGGCTACAGTGCACTCGTCACCCCCACACTGGCTCAATGGAAATGGATCCTGTCATGAACCTGTATATGTTCATGAGTTATTACAATCCATAAAGGAAACATCTTGGTTCCAGCAAAGAATTCTGGGAGTTTAAATGTTAAGAAAGACAGGCCTCTGCTAGAATCCCACTTTAGGTTTCGGTTTCCAGCTGAGGACGGTTAAGAAGAAGCCTAAACAAGAAACACCTGGCTATCTATGCTGATTAACAAGTGCCTGGCACTCAAGGTCATTCTTGGCCTGTACAGTTGAAGCACTGTTGGGAGGGGGGCCTGGAAGGCGCGAAAGAGTGAGAAACATCTAGAAGAGGTTACATCAGACATTTTCTGATTGGCTCCTGAATCCTGGACCATTAGGATTCTTTCCCTTAAGTATAGGGCTGCAGACCCATAGCCTTTGTTCTCTGCTGCCTTGGTTCCAGAGTTCCATAGCTTTCTGCCTTTTATGGTTCCACGGTGTTGCCTATGGGAGGTAACCTATGCCTGGTTCCATAGTTTTGTGGTTAACATCATTCCCTCTTAGGAGAGGTGCCACTTCAACCATCTACCTCATGTGTAAGTATTAGGTTAGAAAATGTTGTTATTTTCCTGTTGTGTGTATGAACTCTTTTGTATGTACCTAAGCCCTGTTTGGGTGTATGGTCTTAAAGGATTACTTGCTGCTATATATATTGATGTGCACTTATCTATTTTAATAAAGCTACTTCTATTTAACCTGGTGTGTTCATTGTGAGAGGGTGGTTCTGAATTCAGCACCTAGACCATCTCAGTCACGTAACTACCAAAGAGGGAAAAAGAAGTTAAAAGCTTAATTCTACTTTGTGGGTTTAACCAGAGGTTTCCTGACAAGGAGCGTAGTTTGGCTCTTGTCTTTTTGGACCTTGGTTTGCCTAGTGTCTGGGCTCAGAGATCCCCTAGCTCTGAGTGGGACCAGTAAAAGGGGTGGTGGCAGCCTACCTTCTACCTTGCAGGGTTGTTGTGAGCGTACGCAGCCTTGGCAAGGGGAAATTGGTATTTTTGGTTCCAGATCAATTACCCTAAGGGTGGGAATTGGGTCTGACGCATGATCCTTGTGCCTTGACGGCTGGGATTCATGACAGATCCTGCAAAGGATGCCCTGAAATTCTTTTTACTGTGGGAAGAAGCTAGGCCTTCTTTATTATAAGTAATAAAGACAGCCGCAAAGATCATGACCTATCACACATTCAGTAAGCAAAATAAAAAAGACCAGGAGGCCTACTGCATTTGAAGGACTACTGCTGATGGTGGCAAAATCAGGGCTACGCAAGCTCACTGGTGGAGCCATTTCAGTGCTCCCACCAGTGCACCCATGCAAGCCCAACCTCACCATCACCCTGCATGTCCCTGGTAAGCAGTAGCAGAGCTGAAACTAAGCTCCTGCCCCACTGTCTCAGCCACCCTTGAAATCTACATCTGAGTTACTACAGATCATCAATAATTCTAACAACCTAATAAGAAAGAATAAAGACAAAAAATGTGAACATGTCCTATTGTAGCCCGCTTTCTTCTGTGGGGCTTGGTTAGAGCTGCCACACAAATGCTGA
Source organism: Rhineura floridana (assembly GCF_030035675.1). Classification (NCBI taxonomy): domain Eukaryota; kingdom Metazoa; phylum Chordata; class Lepidosauria; order Squamata; family Rhineuridae; genus Rhineura; species Rhineura floridana. The sequence continues at coordinate 153,076,458 of NC_084483.1, forward strand.
GATAGTTCGTCTCAGGCTTTTGCAAGACGTCTTTTGCAGTTTCTACCTCACCTCCTTCTGAGCTTCTTATCATCCAGCAAGGCAGAGCAGTATGCCAATTGGTTTTCCCATGTCTGTGTCACAGTTGTTTGAGAGGAGAGGTGAAAATGTCATCCACAAGGAAAGGGCCAGGTCCAAAAGAGAGCAGAAGGAGGACACTGGCTTCTATTATCTCCAAACCTCCAGATGGAAGAATATGGCAAATCCTTTCTTTCTCTCTATTTCAATAGATGTCCATTAATGGGCTAGAAGTGGGAGAGAGGCCTGGCCTGCCCCTCTCCCTCTCGAGAGGGTAGTTTATAGGAAGTATCCCAACCTCTCCTCTCACTTAGACTCTTGCTGGTCCTGGCAACCCACAGCAAACACAAGTCTCAATGGGAAGCACACAAAGCTTTTTGACAGGCAACATCCCTCTCACCTGTGTGTACAACGGTTCATAGATATCCACTCCGTTATCCTGGCTGTGGGAAAGGGTCTCAGAACCCCGCCTCCAGATGAAGCGAGCAGGTGGATTGGAGTTGACTGTGCACCGAAGGAAGACTGTTTTCTCCTGATAGAAACTGCCACGTACATCGCTGATGGTCTGGTGAACTGTGAGGATGGGCTCATCCAAATCTGCAATGAAGGGAAGGAGCCCACAGCAGCTATTAGTGCAGCTTAGGCCAGGATGCACGGGATCTGCTGGTCAGCCAGAACTCCAAGAGCACGGGCAGAACAAGGGAAAGGTCAGAAGAGCCCCACCACTATTTACTTTGCCAATAAAACCGGCATACTACCAGATGCTGTTATGTTAGATTGTCCTGATAGATACCTGAAGGCAAAGCGACAGACTAAACCAGTGACTAATCGCTCAATGCTATTGCACTGGGGGACAAGGGATAATTTTATCGATTTATTAAGAAAATTTATAGCCCTCCCATCATAATAATAGATTTCAGGGCTAGTTACAATACACAAATCAAGAGCCAATCCTGTCCACTAGTGGTAAGAATGAAAAGTTTAGGTGATCTATCCCCACTTGTGACATGATACCTGCAGTTCTCCAATCAATGCCCTTGCTAAGGAGGCTCAGATACCTGTTACAAAACTATACAGCACTGGTCTTCCCTCTAAGAATGTCTAGTTCAGGAATCGAGTGGACTTCAAGAGCAGGTCAGGGAGAAAGAGAGACACGTGTAACAGGCTGAGATGGAGATTCGTTTTATAGGCAGAAAAGAAGAATATGATACAGCATTGACCATGTAAAATATGAGAAGGAAAACATAAGGAATCACACACATTGGCGCCCTTATGCCCCTCTTTCTCATGCTCTGTTAAATTTTGTTTGCTCTATTGATTAAACATATGGGGCAATTTTTAAATTTGAGATTTGAAAAATTCACATATGAAATCTGGACATTTTGCAAGGCATGACATTTTTATTTATTTGATTACACAACAAGCTTAACTTGCCTTTCTAAGTAAAATATATTTAAGACATCTGCAATTCAACTTGGCTTTAACTATATCTTCCCACCCCTGTCCATTTTCTTCTCTAAAGGGGATGGACGCTGGTTCCCCAGCTCCAGGTGTCCAAGTTTGCTCACATTTTGCTCTCTCTTGCCATTCTACCAGGACCTCTCCATTGTCCCCCCCCCCTTCCTCTGGCAGTGGATACACCCTTATTCAGACTAGAGAATCTCCTCCTCTCCCCTAGATCACCCCCTATCTTCCATCTGTACATGGCAAATTGACCACTGAACATTATAAGACAGCCTGCCCTCAGCACGCTGGCAGGACGATTTTGTCCGGGGGGGGGTATGTGTCACACACGCCCCTTAAATAAACTGCAATCTGCTGCCTCAATTTAGTAAACCAGATGGCAAAAGAAAACCACAGATGTGTTATTTTTAACTGTGTCCTGGTATTTTTAAGCAGCATACCTATATTTGTGCCAGTTGATAGAATTTAAGTGGCTTGTAGTTCACCTATGATGGGGATGGTGGAGCAAGGCTAAAGTCCCTACTGGTGCAATATTCATGCTTGAATGACAGCTGAGCTACACTTCCAAAAAAAGCCCTTCATGGAGCCCACCACCTCAACTGCAGGTAGGGAATTAAATTTCTGAATGTTCTCCCATTTTTATTTTTTTAAAAAAAACCTGCCTGCAAAAATCAGAGAGAGAGAGAGAGAGAGAGAGAGAGAGATTTAGGGCCAAGATCATTTCTCTTTGATGTGCCTTTTCTACATGCCTAAGATGTTTGGTGACATGGGGGAACATTCAAAATTTCAACCCCCCACTTGTACTGTGAAATAAGGCAATACTTTGTTTCTTAACAAGCCTCTTTCTTCCAAGGAATCTTCAAGATCAAGTAGGAAGAGGACCAAGGAGCCCTTGAACCAAACAGTATCATTCTTGTCATCCATTTATATTCCCGCTCCATTTAATGTTCTGCTAATAAGGAGAGACAGGGCTAAATCAGATTAATGAAACTTGTCATCATACTTCATCTGCCCCTTCTTTCAGACTGATGGAGGGCTGGTAGAGGGTAGGGAATAGCCACTGATCTCCGTTGAGCAAGTCCAAACTTACACTGACGAGGGCCAAAATCAGGCCTTTTGTTTTAAAGTGAAGGATCTACATGACCAAATTAGCAAAAATTGCTTTGAGATTGGTGCCCACAGTGCCCATCAAGGCAGAGCCTGTTTTCCTGTTCCCTGCCCCTTCATTTCCACCAAGCTCCTATATGCTACTGGAATTTTAAAAACTGACTGAGATATATACAAGCCTGGAAAATCTGGTTTCAAGAGAAGAGAAGACTTTCTGCTAAAAGCAGACTTTTCCCATCAAGACATTTGCCTGGACCAGGCTATTTGCATATTTTAATGAGGCACATGTTTTGAAGAGACAGTGTCTGTAATGGGAGCTGAGATTTGTTAGCCTGACAACACAGGACTGCAGTTCAGACACATAGACAGAGTTGTTAGCTGGGTGGTAACAGAGACATAAAAGAGAGAGGAGAGACATGAAGAGGTGTACACCCAGATTAAACCCCCTTAAACATTATGGCAGGAGATTTGAGTGATGTACTCTAACTCCCCCCCCTTTCTTCTATCCCTAACCTTTTAGTACCACCCCTCCAAAATTCCTTCTAAGTGCCAAGACTCTCTCTTTCCTCTACATATCTTTTTGTGAGAACCTGCAGTGACCTAAGATAGAGGCGGAAGACTCATTTGGAAGGATAAATTCCCTTGAATGGTTATGCCTCAGAACTGCACATTCACTATAATGTGCAGAGGGACTCTGGTTTATATTAACAGGAGAAAGAGACCTTTGTGCGGCAACTAAACTTTTAGTTATCTTTTTTCAGTGCCTTGTGATCACATTCACCATTCAAGTGAAAAAATATGCTTCCCATTGGGCTCATCACTATTTCTGTCCCTGAGCCACCTCTGCATTTTTGCGCTTTCTATTCCCTTCCTTGCTGAATTTCCTACTTGGATGGGCTTCAGGCCTGCCCTCTTCCTTCTTCCATGAGCTAAAAATAAAATAAAAAATCAGTGACAATGAAACAGCTGAAATAGCATTACTAGGCTTTAGAGATGATACGCAAATTGGGCTACAGTGTAACTCACCTGATGTAAATCTCAATTATCTCCAGCCCGATTCCCTCATTCATTTCTGACATGATAAAGCAGCCGTAACAAGGTGACTTTTCCTTGACAATTTTGCTAGGCAAGTTTTTCTTCCAAATACTCCTCATTGTGGCGAGTTCTCATCTTTACCTCATACTGGAGAACCTGTATTTTCTATCAGTCTCCAGGATATGAAAACTATCATCTCTGACCACTGTGATGGGGGAACATTCAGGAAAAACCTTGCTGTGCCAAAGTGGCAGAGGAAAATATAGTTGTAGTGGCTTAAGTACATCAAAAATACAAGTAGGAATTCAGCCTGAATCTTCCATTTATCCATATTCATGTCTTTGTGATTCTGTGGGCTGGTTCGAACTTAACTGGCATTGTAGGTTCTATCCTTGGAGAAAGCACAGTTAACAATAACCCAGTATGATGTGATGCTGGGTCAAACCTTTTGTCAGAACTTTTTTTGTCCATTTGCGAGTCTGTATAACAAAAATGCCCCTGAAAGGGAAGATGCAGGAGAACTAGGGAGAAATTTTCAGCGGGTGGGGATTGGGCTTACTTTACAAGGCTGCTGAGAGAGTCTTATTGCTTTTTAGATTTTGTAAGTGCAATAAAAATGATTTGATTTTTTTTTAAAAAAAGTCTTGCACTCACTTGTAGAGCATGAGTCTCTCAGTTTGCAGCCTCCTGGCCCAGCAACATTTCCTGGCACACTCAGCCACCTTTCAAAGTTATTTAAGAGGTTAGCACAACCATAGCCACTCCAAAGTTTTCCTATCCCTCAAAAAAAAAAAAAAAGCTGCAAAAATTGCCACCCATTTTCATGGAGAAAGAAGGGACCTGAGAAAGCAGGGAGTGATTTTCAACCAATCTTAGTATGATGTTATCCTTTTTACTGTCTCCCCCCTCCCTCATGTCACTTGCAAGTCTGCTCACGTAGCTGCCAGATTCCCGATACCCAAACTCTTGAATCCTGTTGAAGCTGAGCTACTACTCTCCCTACACTCCTCAAGTATGTGAGAGAACCAAAACAGCCCGTCCCAGAGCTCTATCATAGCTTGGCTCAAGCAATGCCATCTGTGTTTCTCAACTGGTCTGTAAAAACAAATGCTCAGGGCCCCAGGAAGTTCATGTGTACCCCAAAATTTGTGTACCACAAATTCTTCTTGCTTCCCTGCAAGTCTCCACTCTCTCCAGCTGAGCCTCACCATGTTTCCACCACAGATGAAATCATCCAAATTTGCTAAAATAAGCAATTATATTATTATTAATGTAATAATAATACATTTGTACAGCACTTTCAAGTGTTCAAAGGACTTCACACTCACCCCTTACTAGAACGGCACATATCTAGTACAGTAAAGATTTCAGTGAAGCTACATTACAAATTAATTCAGCCCACAGTTGGTGCCTTGCCAATGGATACAACCATGTGTGATGTTCCAATACCATCATAACTTTTAAATGTCCCTTCCCTCCATCTGCCCTCTCTTTCCCTTTCTTCTAACATGGAAAGGCTCCAAGCAGCAGCTTTCCTGATTAATGCTGATCACTGGGGACTTTGTGCTAGTGGCAGCAGTTTCCTAGATCCCCAGCACACCTGCCTTGCTCGCTGGCATCAACTGAAACACAGCAGCAGGACACCTGGCTTTCTCCTTCAGGGATATATGGGAAGCTTTGAAAACAGACCTGGGTGAGTAAATGGCAACAGATGATCCAATGCTTTCCTGCAAACTGAGAGTGGCTTAGGAATTACGTCTACAACAAACTTTCGCTCTTTTGTCTTTGGGAAGTACACTGTCTTGAGAACTAGGATGGTTACAATCAAGACCGTGTTTACAGCTGGTGCCATTCCTGTGACTTCTATGGGCAGGAATCTGTGGTCTGTTGTCTACTTGTGTTTGATTCTTTCCATGCTAGCAATGATTTGGCCTCAGTTCCAAGTAGCAATGGGAGAAACATTTTATTCAGTTCGCATTTGAAGGTGAACATACCCAATTTGTACCTTCAGAATCAAAAGACAAATCAAAATCCTTCCAAATTCACACTTCTCTGATTTTGCATTGCAGTTCTCTAGCCAAGTAATGTGTACAAAAATGCATATACTAGGCTAAACTGGGCATAAAAATGCATATATTGATGAAAACAACAGACAAAAAGGAATATGTTAAGAAAGACTGGCTTGCAAAATTGCATAGAAAAATGTGCACATTAGGAGAAATTTGCAATAAAATACTGATGAATGATCATGAGGACTTTAAAAAAATCACAAACTGATGTGGAAATGAGAAGAACTGAAATCTGGAAAAATGAGAAATCAACAGATTCGCCCATCCCTAGTCCCAAGTGGGAGACACACATCTGTCATCTGAATTCTGGCCAAAGAATGCCCAGCATTTGCCTCCAGGACCACAGGCACCATAAATACTAATTGCTGGGAACAACAGCAGGAAAGGTGCTATCGTCCTCATGTCCTATTTGTGAGTTTGCCATAGGCATCTGGTTGGCAACTGTGGGAAACAGGATGCTGGACTGGATAGTCTTTTGGTTTGATTGAGGTTTTTATATTCTTATCTATCAGGCAGTGGGTCCATGCACAACAACGGTATAATTTTTAAGTTTAATATATGTTTTTAAATTGTATATTGGATGTTATATGTTGTGAACTGCCCAGAGAGCTTCGGCTATGGGGCGGTATAGAAATATAATATAATAAATAATAAATAAATAAACGTACATGGTATACAGGGTCCTTCTTCAGGCCAATGGTGTCAAAATGTAGTGCATTTGCACTACATTGCACTTTATGCTCCAGAAGACACCATATGCAAACCTTGGGTCTGGCTGCTAATAGCTTAAATACTACAATGAAACAGTAAGTGTTGCTACATATAAGGCTAGGGCAGAAAACATTATGCCAAACAGTGCAGTGTGCAGCTAAAGGTCATCTATGGCAAGGACTAAGCTAGACCTGCCCTGCCCACTCATTCACGCATTAGGAAGCATTCATAAAATACAGGCTCTTCTCCAGGGAGGAAAAGAAAAAGAAGGAGAAAGAAGGAGGCATATTACCAAGTCCATCTGCAGAGTAGATGTTAGTATCAGAAAGCCCTTGGCCACACAATTGACCCCATAGCTCTAAAGGTCAGAGATGCATGATGAACAGCAGGATTCTGCATCAGCTTAGATCCAAACTGCACCTTAGAAGCAAAGGGAAACCCCACAAGAAATAAAACCCTGCATGAGGGCGATCTCAGCACTTCCATACCAAAAGATAAAGTTTCCAGGATGAGCCTGCAAGTTCAGAAATGCAAAGAGTAGCACAGGTGAGCTACGTCATTAGAGGAGAAGGAACATAACTGGTGTCTCCTAGGATACAGTCATGCCATCTACAGTGGCACCAACTGCAAAATAGACTGCTTGTACTTAGATCTCAATGTTGGAGTCACACTTACTTTAAAACATTATTAGTAGGGCTGAGGTGAACGTCTTGGAGGGGGGGGGATTAGGAATGGATTTTGAAATGAAATAACTTCAAATAATTTCTTATCAAACGCCCATATTTTGAAACTTAGCAAGTTCCAATGCTGCTTTTCAGCTGCTACTCTGAGGTTGATTGGCTGGGATGGAGCAGCAACAGCTTTTAGAATCCCCTCTTCAGAAATATCTGGTTGGCTGCATAAATATTGGCCTCCCCCCAAAAAAAATCAACTTGTGGGGAATTTTCCATATAAAAAAAGGAATGGGTAACAAATCTGAAACATGTGAGACCCAGCAAAGAATCAAGAGATTATGAAAATATCATGATGAGATTTTTTAAAAAGTAAAGAGACATCTAACTTCCTTCTCACTGTAGTCCCAAGTTTGTTATATTACCTATTTGTTACATTTGTGCAACCCTGTGTCAAACAAAAGGCCATACTATTTTATCGTCACAACAACCCTGTGAAGTGAGTTATATTGAAGCAGGGAGGTGACTACAAGTTTTTTTTCTAAAGCAGTGACATGTAGATCTCATGCAGTGATTAAGCCGATAGTGGCCTGTTTCAGACATAATGCTAAACCCTGGTGTGTCAGGCTCACATGCTCCCCTCTCTTGCAGTCATGAGGAAGAGATATCTTGAGGAGGAGATAACCACTTGCTGATTTAAGATAAACATAACATTCAAACTGGGGGAATTCTGGGTAGTTTAAACTATAAGAACACCGATATAAGACAGGATCATAAATGATGGTTTGATCTTAGCTTTATTCAACAAACCATAGTTTTAAATTAATGAGAGTTCCCACCAGTTCAGATATAATGCTAAACTCTGGTTAATTTAAACAGGAAGTTTCAAACCAATCTCTTTGTGGTCATGAAGGAGAAGGGGAAAGAAAGAAAGAAAGAAAGAAAGAAAGAAAGAAAGAAAGAAAGAAAGAAAGAAAGAAAGAAAGAAAGAAAGAAAGAAAGAAAGAAAACCTGAGGTTCACTGCTGTCCATTCATGTAGCACTAAACCATGACTTAGCATTCTTGCCCAAGGCCACCCAAGTGAGCTTCATGGCAGAGCAGGGACCTAAATCCAAAGCTGCCAGATCTACGTCCACCACTCTGTTTACTACACCACTCTAGCTCTCATTCATAGCCAATCATCAATAATTTAATCCTAGTTAACAATTTTTATTTTGTTTTCTTTTTTGCTCTGTGGTTTTCCAAGGTCAGCATCTTCAGGAAAGTAAATGTGGGTGTAGCAATGTCTGTCCCTTTGCCTCTGAGGTATGAGAATGGTTCTAGATCAATGCAGAATTTCACAAGCCAAGCAATCAGATACAGACACACAGTAGAACTGTGGGAAGCTCTGGATGGCCACAAAATGACTTACACTGCACATCTACTCGAATGGACTTGATGGCTGGGACCCCAACCCCATTCTCTGCTTTACAATAATAGCGACCCCCCTGCAGCCTCTGAATCTTCTGAATCCGAAGGGTCTCATTAAACACCGATGTCTCTTGGAATTTGTCCGAGGCGCTGCCAGCAGTTTTGGTCCACCTCACCTAGAGGAGGGGAATGAGAAAGACAGAGAGAAAGAAGCACAGCTATAGAGCACAGACTAACTCAGCACTGGCCCACTGGCCTGAGACAGCAAATAATCACCAGCTCTTACTGCATGTTTCCCACACAATCTGACACAGGCCCGTGATTCCCATCTTGTAAACTTTTTTAAAATGGACCCACATATGTCCCTGCCTTTACTCACCCATCCACCAAAAGAGAGTGCTCATGAGAAATCTCCAGGGATCCCAAAGATATTTGTTAAGGGGGTAATATCTCTTACCATGTTGCTATCGGCTGGGCTAGAACTGGGCCAGCCAAACTTGGATAGCTGAGTCAAGGCTAACTGGCCTCTCCAGCTCCAATTCCTTAGAGGGCATGAAATGACCAATAAATGGATTCACAGGTACAAAGCCTTCATCATGCTTCGGTCAGTGCCTTTCCCTCCATTTCTCTGTCTCCCTGGAAACTGGCATTCTTTAATGGCTACATTTCAGAAGTAAAGAGGCTAGTGCAGTTGCTTCCTTGTCTCTGGGATGGGCCGTCTTGCTGACTGTGTATGAAGGCATATGCCTGTGTATGAGTGAGAAAGGGTTCTCTTTGTTTTGTCATCCAGCACTTTTTCTAGGTGCTTTGGGCTCTGAATGAAAGAGTGAATTGCAGGGTTGCAAAAGGGTGAGCCAGGGAAATATCATGCAGACAGGAACGGTGCAAACTGCAATCACTCGAGACCGTTTCCTTCTGGAGAGGCCGCCATGGCATCCCCTATGCATAGGGTGACAGGATGAAGGAAAGGGGTCACTAAAGCAGAGAGGAGATACAGAATGAGGGATGGAAGAGGGACAAGAAGCATGGGACAGATGTTAGGGAAGGGGCGTAGCTCAGTTGCAGAGCATCTGCCTTGCTTGCAGAAGATCCCAAGTTCAATCCCTCCCAGGTAGGGCTGGGAGAGACTCCTGCCTGAAACCCTGGCGAGCCGCTGCCAGTCAGTGTAGGCAATACTGAGCTAGATGGACCAAGGGTCTGACTCAGTATAAGACAGCTGTCTATGTTCCTATGTTAATACTCAGGTAGCTAGGCAGGCCAAACACGACACGCTATACCCCCTTTCGTTGGAGCCAATGGCGAAGGGCACGGGGGACTGAAAAGCTGTAGTGGTATCAGCAGAGCAGAGAGTACAAAAAAAAAGCTGGCAGGGAGCATTTGAGGACATACAATTTTTAGTATGTGCGTGCTGCCAGTGCCCCCAACTCCACCTTCTCCACCCTTGGGCTTCACGTGTTCGGTGGGAAAGTATGAAGGGGGTTGTAAGCATATTTGACTGAATGCACTTAGAAGCCTGATAACATGGGATTCTTGATCATGGGGAAGATAGTAGGCACATTCAGAAAAATGCAGCTGCAAGATCCCTTCAGACCTTCCTGCTCAACGTAGGAAGGCTGGGGATGGAGTGGACAGGGACAGGGACACTGGGAGCGAGAGGTCCTTATGCATTCTATTAATGCCTGGATATGGTTATAGTGATACCTACATTCCCACAGCAGCAGCTGATGCTCCATGTCAGTGGGGCTGTGGAATCTGCTCCGGGTTAGAGTCTGAACTTTCAAGGAGCTGTCCAGGGTGCTTTCACCTTGCACTTTGGACAGCTCCTTGAAAGTTTGGACTAAAACCCGGAGTGGACTCCACTGTCCCACTGACATGAAGCCACCAGCCGCCACTGTGTCCCCAGCAGAAGCCAAAGGTCTTCCATTAACAGGTGTTGTGCAAGACTGAACAACAACATGAGCATCAGGCACACACACATGGAGGAGATGTGGTCTCAGACCTAGTCACATAGTTTATGATTAAACAATTCAAATTTTTCAACCAAAAGCCTAAGCAGAACAGGTGGTGCAAATTACCCATGTTTACATAAAATATATTGTGGCTGCAACTCCATGCACTCACTTGAGAGTAAGTTCTATTGAACTGAGGACTTTTAACAGAATAAGTATACACAGGAGCAGGCTGTTAGCTTGCGTAATTAATTGGCATCCCAAAGTTTATTTCAGAGTGAAACATTTTGTAGACTTTTTGTGGTGGAGGTGTAGAGGAGGGAACTATGGTATATTATTCCACAAATATAGTGGCAGATATTGAAGAATAAGGGTCTGTATGGGAGTGCAGAACTCTTTCCCCTTGGCTACTCATACCTCTCAACTTTCCCTGTAACATTTGAGTCTTCGAGTATCTTTCAGCACCTATAAGGCTAAAACATGAGATTGCATTGAGATGCCGGTTTTGAAGGGGTTTTGCTTGCTTGTTTGTTTTTGGATGGCAAATATGTCTTTTTCAAAGTCAGACCATTGGTCTATATAGCTCCAAATTCTCTTCACCAGGGGTACCTAATTTGATGCCCTCCAGGTACCGTACCACAACTCTCACCAGCCCTAGCTGGCATGGCCAAAGATCAGGAACTGTAGCTGAAGCTAATTCCTAGAATGCTGCCAGAACATTCTTAAAGAAAATAGGAGAACCGAGACAAAGGATATTTCAAGGTGAAACTTGTTTCTTTGCAGCAGATCTTAATGCATAGTAGATTTCCCATTTGTTATTGCCATATAGAGAAGCTCTAACTGAAGCTTGACCAATGCTTTTTTCATATGCAATTCCACTGGTGAGGTTGCTGGTAAGAAGCTGAATCACATGGATGGCCAGACTCATGAAGGACCATAGCTGATATGAAGTGCCGTAGCTCAGTGACAGAGAACATGCTTTGCATGCAGAAGGAGAGGGGGAGGATTCCCACCTCAGACTACAATTATTTATTTATTATTTATTTATTTAATTTGTATCGCGTCCTTCCTTCCAGCAGGAGCCCAGGGCAGCAAACAAAGCACTAAAACACTTTAAAACAGATCTTAAAATACATTAAAACAAAACAACATTAAAAACATTTTAAAAAACAACCTTAAAAAAGGGTTAAAAACATTATTAAAAACATATTAAACAATTCTGACACAGATGCAGACTGGGATAGGTCTCAACTTAAAAGGCTTGTTGAAAGAGGAAAGTACTTATCAATGTTCCTTCTCAGTAAAATAACACTAAGAGGTAGGACAAAATTATTCCCATTTTATGGATGATGAACCAAAGTTTAAATATAGGGATTTGCTAAAGGCCTAAGAAGGACAGCAGAGATCTGAATGTGGGTTCATATTCGTATATACTGCAAAGTAGGAGAGCAACTTTATTACCACCCTATGGTCCCAGTCAGAACTGGATCTTCTCCCTGCCAACAGACAAGGAAATATAGACTGGAAATTTACAAGGAACTATAGCCTGCAGATATGAGATGATGGGGTTCTACAGCCCCCACCTAGGGCCCCCACACTATTCAGAGCATCTCAGCTAATGACTGCCCATGAAGGATTTATTCAGCCTTTGTCCTCGCATTAGAGGCCCGAAGTCTCTCAGAGTGCATTCTATCTGCTTGGCTGGCTGAGTCAGTTCTTTAATCTTTCCTCAGCTTTTTTCATTTCAGCCTCATTTATTTAGTTTGACCACATTTTGGAGTTTTAATGACAGAGAAGAAAAGGAGAGAGGATAAAACAAAGGTTAAGAAACTAAGCTTTGATTTGGAAATGCAGGGGTTGGGGGGAGAGCAAGCGAGAGCGTGTGGGCTGAACAGGGTTGCTATTCTACTCAAGGTGGTCGCTGATCATTTATTTGCCTATGTTAAATCATTTAAATGTATACAAATTTTAAACCTGCCCACTGATTTGTGTGGAGGAAACCAAAGCAGTAAAGTAATAGAAGGGGGGAAATAAAAGAGGGCATAGGTCAGGAAATGGTGAGATATATGCTCATGTTCTATGCGAAAATCCAAATGCCATGTGCACAAGTCATTCTTCTACATATGCAGTAAGTTCTTTATATATTAAGCATTTCTCATTCTGCAAGTGCCCAGACTCCTCCTGAATCTTCCGTTTCTCTGTGCTCTTCTATAATAAAATGAATCATTTATGGTTCTAAGCTCTCTGCCTTGATGGTATCTACATATGGTAAACCATGCTCTATACAGAACATAGGTGTTCTCTGCATAGCTGTGATTCTCAATCAACTTTAGATTCCTTAGTGTGCAGAAAGAAAATAATCTGTTTAATTCTCCATAGTTGTTACTGTAGAGCCACTGTCCTTTGTAATGACTATAGCTACAACAATTGACTGAGGATTGATTCAAATAACCACTTCCAAATTGTGAAGTATTTTAAGCACCATCTTCTTTAGTAGGGGCTTCCTGATACACTCAGGTCAAGGTCATCTGGTGCTGCTGCCTTTTTAATGTACATCTATGGCTAAAAGGAACAGAACTTTTTATGTAGTGGTGCCTTCACTGCTTCCCAAGGAGCCTCCACTTATATTTTAATATGATTTTTTAAAGGGATTGTAAGCTGCCTTGAGAATCAGTTTTGGTCCGACTTCCGGGAAGGGTGACTTCACCTGTGCCTGCCTTTGAGACAAGCTCTCGTCTCAGAGGAAGCTTTTTCAGTTTTAAAATCAGTCAGAACGTTTTTTTTTTACTGGTAAAGACTTTCTCCCGGGCAGGGAGAAACGTAGAGATTAACCACAAAAGCCTGTGTTTGTTGGGAGGACTGGATTTCATTAGTTTATGAGAGAAGGTTCAGCCAGCAGTGCCGGACGGACTTCCAAACAAGCTCTAACTGATTAAGCGACACGTTTATCTTTTCTTCAAAGGAAAACGGATTTTAACAGGCAAGCATCCTTCTTTCTATTTTTATCATCTGGTTTAAATTGTTGCAGCAAAAAAAGATTTGTCAATGAATCAGCTATAAAGAATCCCTGGGTGAGTTATAACTCTTCTCTTTCATTCACGAAATTAAGGAGGAAACAAATTGAAAAAGCTTATCTTTGTTATTATTGCAAAAAGCTGGCCTGGAATTTGTGCATTTTAAAGATATAAACGGATGAGGGATTTCTATTCCGAGGAGAAAAAAAATAAATAAATCTGATTTATGAACTTTTGGAGTATTATATGTCTGGGACTATTTTTTTTGGTCTATTTCATTTTGACGAATCTGCTTGTTCACGATGCCACTAACTGTTTTGATGCTGTGAACTAAATTTGTTTTGCATTCCTGAACATATAAGAGATAAGGCAGGCTGTGCTGTCTACACTGTGATGTCATCAGGCTTGGAATATTAACCCAATTGTTGCTGGAATAAGAAGTGTTTTTTTTTCTTCTTCGTGGTTTTAAGAATGGCAATCAAGAAAGTGGCTGAGATCCTGGAAGTAACTATGCTTCAGAAAATAATGGATGAGATTGAGATAACGAAACAAACCCTGAGACAGGGTAGACAGGAGATGAAAATTGAATTTGGCAAAATGAAGCAGGAGCTTAAAGAAATAGGGGATCTTGTGAGAGAGGAGGTTGATGAGATCAGAGATACAACTGGACAAGCATTAGAAGATGAAAAAAGAAAAATTAAAGGGAAGATGCAAGCCCTGGAAATTGGAACAAATGTGGAACTGGAAAAAGACTTGGAGTTTATGGATATTAGAGATAAAATTTACTGTTTGGAATTCAACGTTGTCTCTGAAGAAATTAATGAAGATATTAGAGATAAAGCTATCAATGTCTTGGATAAATTTCTGGACTGGAATGATGTGATGGAGCTTGACATAGAAAAAATCTATGGAATTAATTACAGATATGTGACAATGGAAAAACTCTCAAGAGATGTGCCAGTGCATTTCGTAAAAAAGAAGAACAGAGATATGACTTTACAACAATATTTCAGCAACACATTCAGAATTGATGGCAAGGAAATATTTGTGATAAAGGAAATTCCCATCAGACTCTTATTATATGACTATGGCTATGACAGCAAGATTATTATGGGTTATTGACAATGGAAGAATGGCTACTGAAATTACTGGACTTAACAGGATTATTGAAGATGGAATTAACATTGATAATGGAAGAATGGCTATTGAAATTATTGGACCTAACAGATTTGGTGAGATGGATTAATCGACATGTTTATTTGGAGAAAAATTGATAGATATATTTCTCAAGGAATTGAAACCTCTCTTTGACTATTTGTGGAAAGAATAAAGTAATGTTTATGAGATTTGATGATTAATTAAGATAACTACTGGAGGAAAGTGATTTTGTAATATAATTTAAGAGACAGGTTTGTTATATATTGTAGACCTATAACTGATCTGCGACAAATCGGAAGTCAACATTTTATTTTATTGTTTAATTATTTTTGTTTTGTTTTGTTTTGGAAAATTTGAATAAAAATTAATGATAAAAAAAAAGAGAATCAGTTTTGGTCCAAAGGAAGGATATGAAGATAATAAAAATCAATGATCACCACCAGTTTGTCTGGGATGGTATAGGTAGATTTTGGCATGGTGAACGCAAGTTGTTGTCTCCACTCAGTATTGATATCTCCTCACGACTTTGCTCAGACCTCTTTCAAATGGCTCTCCAATTCATGCAGGAAAGGTGAGTAAGCTCTGTGATTATTTCCAAATGGTTTGCTCAAAAAATTATTTTAGATGGATTAATCTGCATTTCGTACTTCAAAGTCTCTTCTGTTTACAATCAGGACAGTTAAAAAAAGTGGAATAAATGTCTCCATTACAAATGAAAACCAATTTCAAGGTTGTTTTAACTGGGATAGCTCCATAGGGTCATCTACACACTTATAAAACTACAATTCCTGAGGTTCTTTGGAACAATTTATGGTAGTTAAACGGTAAACCAGCTTAAAATTTGTTTTAATTTTTTTGTGTAATTATGCTAAAAATAGTGGTATTTCCCAAGTCTGGCTCTATCATTCAGCAAGGTGAAGTGATATATTTCAGATGGAAAAAAGAGCAATAGTTGAAGGCAAGGATTGGTGCTTAAAAAGCAGCAAGGCTCTTTAAAACATTGGCCCTAGCAGGAGGAGGCATTTAATCTCAGCTTCAGGCAGCAACACATCTTGGGCTCACACTGGTATTTCCATTTTTCAAAAAGGGTGTGGGTCATTATTAGGTGTTAGTCAGATCTGCCAACTTCTTTACTCTGAGTGGGATATTGACAATTCTAAGACTGACCTCATCTCTAGTGCTCTGAATAAAAGAAAAATAAATGTTGTCTACTATTATTTATACATATATATATATAAAAGCAATACGACCAAGTTTCAACCCAACCCAACCCATGTTTACTCAGAATTAAGTCCCATTGATTCCAGCAGGATTTTACTTCCAATGTTTGGGATTATCACCTTTATAATTTTAATTGTATGTCCTAAATTTGAGTTTTAGGCTTCTGAATAAATGCACATATTTAAAATGCACATCTCTGTGTTTCTAGGCTTTTCTTTAATCAAGGGCCAAGGAGTATGTGGGAACCAAAAGTGGGTGATTCAATGAATTGTGGGACAAGTTTAAATTTTTGCCTTTTGGATTTTCATAGAATCATAGAAAGTAGAGTTGGAAGGGGCCTATAAAGCCATCGAGTCTAACCCCCTGCCCAATGCAGGAATCCAGGTTAAACCATATCCAACAGGTGGCTGTCCAGCTGCCTCTTGAATGCCTCCAGCGTTGGAGAGCCCTCCACCTCCCTAGGTAATTGGTTTCATTGTTGTACCGCTCTAACGGATAGGAAGTTTTTCCTGATTTTCAGCAGAAATCTGGACTCCTGTGAGCCCCTTATTCCATGTCCTGCACTCTGGGATGATCAAGAAGAGACCCCAGCCCTCCTCTGTGTGACCACCTTTCGAATACTTGAAGAGTGCTACCATATCAGTCTTCTCTTCTCAGGGCTAAATATGCCGAGTTTTTTCAGTCTCTCCTCATAGAGCTTTGTTTCCAGTCCCCTGATTATTTTTGTTGACCTCCTCTGAATCTATTCCAGTTTGTTTTCATCCTTCTCAAAGTGTGGTGTCCAGAACTGGATGCAGTACTCAAGATGAGACCTCACCAGTGTTGAATAGAGAACTGGTAATTCACACGATTTGGAAATTATACTTCTGTTAATGCACCCTAAAATAGCATTTGCCTTTTTTGCAGCCACATTGCACTGTTGCCTCATATTCAGTTTTTCTGAAGTCATGAATTAACCTAAGGTACTTGAAATGGAAAATATCTGCCGGTTTACTATACTTTAATTACCCTGGCCATGAAGAAAAAACTAATCATCAAGTGATCTTATGAATCCTCCCTTGGAAACAATTCGAACCAAGTATGTTAAAGGATAGCTAGTCCACATTAGCTGGTGTTTAGAAAATGCCAGAATGCAAACGTTCTCTAACTGTGATTCATCGACCAGTGGTGTTCACAACTCTACTTGTGTGGCATATGGAAAGGTTGGAAACTAGTCAAGAATATCTGTTTTGCCCTGCATTTTATTTATATTTTTGGACGTTGATGGAAGTCATCATCCAGATTATCAAACAGACTAACAATCCCCTGGTCTATTATGATTTTCATAATATGGTGCTGGTGCAAGCAACTAATTTTTCCATTAAAATGTACCAGTTAAAGGGGCCCTTCAAAGCAAGTTGACATAGGAGTTGTGATTTTTATAAGGTGCTGGTTTTGATGACGATGCCAGCACAAAAGAAAAAAGTTTATTAAAAGATGAGTTATGTATGGGTTTTGATTTGTAGGAGGAAAAGGGCGGGGAGTTTGAGAACCATTGCCTTAATGCAAACAGATAAGATTCTAATCTATGGTCATTATTGTGACAACGGAACAGGAAAGGGGTATTAATCCCAGATTAATAGGGAATCAGAAAAAGACATTTTATGGACCATACAGGGCTAGTCCAGGGCATTTTGCTGTCTGAGATGAAGTCTATTCCACATTCCACACTGGTGATGGAACAGCAGCTTTCTCGATCACACCTGAGGGCGGCATACTAGCTTAGATAGTGCAAGGCAGACCATGTGGCACACACAACTCTGTTCTAGAACAGGGGTTCCCGAACTGTGGTCTACAGACCACCAATGGTCCACAAGCGTCATTCAGGTGGTCCATGGCATGTCCACATTAAATATTCATATTGATTTGTAATTGTATTTTATTTATTCTTCTATTTCTTATACTGTACTTTATTGTATTACAGTTTGAATATGGTGGATTTCTATGGATTTTATTTCTTACATTGTATTTTATTTCTATGGCATTTATTTCTCATGTTGTATTTTTTGCATTACAATTTGAATTCTATGGAATTCATTGTATTCTATGAAATACAATGTAAGAAATAAAAGAAGCAATAAAAATACATACAGCAACTTGCACAGCGCATTACAATTGCTACAACTGGCAGAAAAATCATTAAGTAGTCCGCCACCACCCTCAGCAATTTTCAAGTGGTGCGTGGAGAAAAAAGTTGGGGAACCACTGTCCTAGAACACCTGACCACTGCTCGTTGCCTCACTCTGCCTAATGGTAGGGCCATTCCTGAGGGAAATGGTTGCTTGCCAGATGAATAGTTCTCACAGCTTAAATACTTTTGACTGGGCTGCTCTCTTACATTTATTGCGTCCTATATCCTCTTTCCAAATAGCTTCTTGCCTATGAAACCATAAAGAAGATGACTGGCAGTCATAGTGATTTAGCTTCTGTGATTAGTTAGGCTATAAAAGAGAGTATATGCAGAGAGCAAGTTTGAAGTGCTGTGGCTTTCTCCTGCTCTTAATGCACCTTACTCCTTGGAAGCCTCTATCCCCATCATATCACGCTCTCCAGGGCCCATTTAGGTAGTCACTGGCTGGCTTTTATTTAAGGTGTTCCTGAGCAGAGAGTTTTGTCTGCATGCATCATCTGCTATGTTAGGAATGTCTCTCACCCTTGTATCATGGGATTCCAGTAAAGGTCAGTAACGCTTCAAAGTCAGCCTCCACTGGGAGCCATATGATGGTCACTTTGGGAAATGAGTTGACTTAGCATGGTCAAGTATCTGCATTAGAAAGCTCCAAATTAATACAGTTGAAGCAGCCCAAAAAATGAATGGGCAGAGATGGGCTCAACTTTTCTACAAAGGGGAATGTTTGTGCTGTTCAGGCTCTCTCTGTTCTGCAAATGGTATGCTACTGTATCCAGCTTTGGCAACATGATAACGATTTCAACAAACCATTCAGTTTAATCAGGACATTGGCTATTTCTGAGCCCCACATGCACTGAGCAAAAATGAATGTTCTGGAGAATATCTTCACTAATATGCAGGGGAAGACCTGCCATTTGGCAGAATAGCACAGAAACAGTAAAGGGACTGCAGATGGCATTAGGGACAGAAAGGTTACCTGTGGCCGTGGGTGCCCCGTAATCAAACACTGCAGAACAAGGGTATCACCCTCCCGAATAGTGTACACTCGTTCACTGATGTTATCTTCTTTTACAACACATGCCTGCCCGGCATGGATGATTTGGGCCTGAGCAGGAGCTATGGAAAAACAGAAAGAATTAGGGAAGCTAATTTCCATGCAACCCATGCCAGCTCATTGTAGCCCTGTTTACGCACTATTCACACATGGGGCATATCCACGTTGACAGTGGAGCAGAGCCACACCTGAAGACCCTATCCCCACCATCGCATCTTCTTTCCGCAACAACAGTGTGTTGTGCATGGCTATCTGAACTTCTGCGCAAAACACACTCACGTGTATGGATTCCATGTAGTCAGGACACTCATGCAACCAGGTACCCCAATCATGCAGAGCCCCAACATGAGAGGAGATGCTTGCGGGTTGGCATCTGAACTGCCCTGCAGACAACTGAGTACAACATGGTTATTGCAGGACCAGCATCCAGTAGCAGGGATACAAGCTCAGCTATCAGCATGGCAATGACTTACACATGAGTAACACATCATGCACAGGGTTTGTGTTCTCTCTCTCATTCTGTAGCTGCTGGAGTATTAAACCATTTCAGAGACTGCTACAGGGGTTAAGCTATCTGCCCCCAGGCTTTTATAATAAACACTGCAAAGGCTATAGGAGTCTCTCCCCTCACCCAAAAAAGCACTAGACTGAATAGCACATGTAGCTGCTAGGACTACCACAACTCAACCATGAAGCAGTGCCATCTCTAAAATTGCTCTATTTTGTATGCCTTTTTTTAAAAAAGAAAAATACCCACAGGCATCACATTTTCAATTTCTTGCTTCATTTAAATACATTAATTTTCCAAGAGCTACAAACATTCAGGCTACTTTGCAACATATGAACCCACCTTCTGTGAGTCAGACTATTGTACCCAGGCTGTCTGAAGTCTTCAGAAGAGAATTTTCTCTAACCTAGATCCTTTAACTGAAGACACCAAATAGTCAGCCTGGGACCTTGTGAATGCAAAGTATCTACTCTGTCACTAGCAAGTTGCTGCATTGTTGCAATAACAAAGCAACCACCCTCAAGGGAAGCAACATACTTTTGATTTGAATAAGTAGCGTACGATCAAAGTTCAGCAAGGGATCTGTACTTCAACAAGCACTATCACTTTCATGATAATAGAACAAAGCAGAACAACAGTGCAAATGGTAGAATAATGTTAATAAGGACAAGGACAGGGCATTTGTTTATTCATTCTTTTAAGCAAATTTTAATACCACCTTTGCACTCCTTTAATGCCTTTAAAACACTTACCATGATGACTAATGGTCAGAATCAAAATACAATTAAAACAATCGAAATTAACTTCGTAGTTAATAATAATTTAAAAAATGACTAAAAAGATTAATTACAGACAGGACAACAGATAAAAATCAAATGTCAATCAGTCAACCAGACAAATTAAATGCCTACGTAAACAAAAGTGTCATAAAGACGTGTTGAGAGGACACTGAGGAAGTCAGACAGATTTTTCTGGGCAGAGAGTCCTACAACCACAGAGAAGTTTCTGTCTTGTGTGCTGCCAGACATGCCTCAGATACAGACGGGATGCACAGAGAAACTTTCATGGCTGAGCAAAATCATACAGTCCTTTAGATATACTGGTTTTAAGCTATTTCTGGATCAGTAAAGGGGGTTACATGCTTCAGACAGCCATCCCCATATAGATAAAATATAGCTGTCAGTGCAAATATTTACTTAATTAATTAATTAACTGAACAAAATGTATATACCGCATGATCATTAAAAAACAGACAAGCCTCTAAGAGGTTTACAAAAGCTTTAAGTTTAGGTTGGACATCACATTAGGACGCAAATTGGGAAAGCAAGTTCTGCCTCTGGTTTGGGGCCAACCTTCTACGGCAGATGATATATCTATAACAAGCTATTCATCAACCACCTATTGTATAAAATCTGTTTGAAGCCTTCAGAAACAGAGACTGGATCAATTGCAAACCTTGATATCTGTCAGATGACAAATGAGATCTGCATGGCATTTTAACAACTAGTTAACTTGTTCTAACCGGTGGACATTTATGAATGGATAACAGTTCTCATGGATCACCACAGCAATTGTTACACAAGAGCTCTCTTCCCTCTTCCTTCTCCTCTGTTTCACTTTCCAGATGACTGGTGATTTATTGGCAGGATTATTCCACAAGTACTATCCAAACAATTGTGGATTAATAGATTCAATGTGTTTACTAGAAGCCTTTACAGCAAATACGTTGGAGCTCCTCTCAGCCCCTCCTTCCCCTGCCTTCAACATCTGCAGAGACCTCCTGCTGTTGTGCTCACAACAACCTCCATTGTCATTAAAAAACAAACATGCCCAAGAATGCAAAGCTAACCAGATGCCTGCCCTTCCCAGGAGGGTGAGGGATTAATGTTTACTAAGTATGTCAGGTTTGGGTGGATGAAATATTTATATAAACCCAGAAAAGGCTTGTGAGAATAAAACTACAAGGCAAAAAAAAGTCACAAGGGCACAAAAAAAATAGCTCCACAACACCATTGCCACACCATCCCACTCTCAGACACGGTTAAATGTCAGTGGTTGCCTCTTTGACAGTATCCAATTAATGCCAGTTTATGGGTTCCCCATTGTCCTACCACCCAAGTGTTAGGGATGATTTATATGGTGCAGCTTTCAAATAGAGGCTGCTTTGAGTCATTCCACATGGCACCTATTACCACATCAAGAGCTACACATGTACAGCAGCTTGGCAGCACCTGGCCATTTTTAGCGACCATCAAAATTTGGCTTTTATGCAGCTGCGTAGTGAAAATCTCCTGGCAATTATACAGAAACTCCTACAACATGATAACAGCTGCCACATGGTGCGACTTAGTAGTTTCCACACAGGGACTATTAATGGACGAACAGACCAGTAATCTTTTTGTTTTTGTAATATCTAGTTTAATTTGCTTGCTAGAGCTATCATAGTCTGATTGGTGCTAGGTTAAAGAGTAGGTAATTAATTATATTCTTAGCGCCAGCCCATTCCATGAATTCAGGAAAAAGTACAAGAATTTCACCAAGGACCCAGCTAACATCACTCCCAAGAAGGTCACAATCTCCCATAATTTATTCCAGGTTTGAGAAATTACAACAATCAGTAATAATAGGCTCTTCCAGACTTCCACCCCCAGAGGCAGCAGTCATATCAAAAACAGAAGCACTGTAGGAAGTTCCTCAAAGACAATATTGTTTCAGTGGTTTGGAGCAATCATCCATTTGTCACTGGTGCTAATCCTGCTAGCCTAAAATTTTGCCTTTAGCAAATGTTAAAACCAATATGGCAAGTTCCTCCTGAGGCAAAATGTCAGAGGAATTTTGAAGAAAACCAGAGATTTAGTAAATGAAGTTTTGGGGTGAGGGTAGCGTTGTGGACTAATTATAAAAACAATTAAACAGTGCACAATAATTGGAGAGCAATGAAAAGCAACTGTGACTTTTTGACTTTCCACCCGCTAAGATATCCCTGGGCCTATTACTGCCTTGCCACCCACTCACATCTTCAGGCCACAAATAAGACCACACACCAAAAAGACAGATGTTAAAGGGTGGGGGGAGGGATCAGAGCAATTCCACAGGAAAACTTTGTGTTCAAAACTGATTGGTACATCTGGCTTTTAAATTGACTGCTGTGAACTAGAAAATTAATGAACTGAGGTTACTTGATTCATAACACATCTTTGACAGTAATCATTTGTTAGTCTTATGGAGAGTGGCGCTCTTGAATTATTAATTATGAAAGGTTTTGATGTGTTTTGTGTGTGTTGTGTTGGTTTTGGTTTTACTTGTGTATTTGACTTTTTTATGAGGGGCTGTTTTTTGTTTTTGTTTACTTATACAATACTTAATATAATAAGAAATGGATCACTGGGGGAGGATTATGGCATCCTGTGTTTGGACAGTAGGCAGTACTAGAAGGCTAGATGAGAGGAAGGCAGGCTAAGGACCTCAAAGCCCTGCTCCAGCTGGACATTCCACTCCTTCCACCCACCCCACCCCAGGGCCATCCACATCCACTTTCCTGTGGGAAGGCTCACTGGAGAGAGCGGGAGGCTGGCCAAGGCCACCTCACAGCCTGCTCCGAGCTAGACTTTCCTCTCCCTCAGGTCTTTCTACCACCCAAAGTCACATGGGAAGGATTCAAATGAGTTTTTAACAAACTAATATTGACAATTGTTATTTATTTTTAAAATGTAATTGAATGTTACTTGTAAGCCACCCTATTTTTTTAATCGTGAAGGGTGGGATATAAATACCTGTTATCAATAAAATAAAGCAAATATTTGCATTAATCCCTTCCCTCTTTGGAAAATCCCTGTCATTTCTAAACAGAACATCAGACCATGCTATTATGTCACTTATGTTTTGTCTCTCTTCAGCAAATGGACTTTGCTGAATGGTTTCCTGAATTGTGGTTTAGCATAAACATCAAAGCTGCACCTTAAAAAACATACCTCAGTGTATCCAGTTTCACTGTCCTCCTCAGTCCTTCCCCGCCTGTCTCCTCCCCGTCTCCTCCCTGCCGTACTTCCTTATATCTCCTTAGTCTTGTAGAAGGAGCTAAGCTCTTGCTAAGTCATTTCAACTTTTCTGCAAGCAATTTGGCTGCGGATGGCTCTGCTTTCACTCTAAAAACAGGAGCCCCTTTAAAGTTTGGAATGAAACGCAGAGTGGATTCCACCGCCCCACTGACATGGAGCTACCAGCTGCCACTGGACAGATAATTCTATTTCCCCTCTGTGTAAATTTCACATGTGTTCATTCATATGTCTGTTTCATCCTATTTTTACATCTGAGATTTTAAAACAATCCATACAAAAAATTATGTTTAAATACTTCTATTACAAAATACACATTTCCATATTTTATCTCAATGTACAGATTTGAAAACCTATTTTATCCTGAATTATGTAATGTTTAATGCATTTTTGGAACTTTTTTTTTTGAGACAAGAACAGTATCACCAAATGTAAAGGTGTGATATCTGACAGGTATATTGGTCTGGCACATGCAAATTAGGTCACTGTGCTTTAAAATGTGTACTGGATGACATTCTCCTCCCTCCCTACACACACCCCTGCGTCCTCACAGCATCAAATGTTGACAGCGCAATAGCTGTACAAAACAAAAGCTAACCTAACATCACCGACAGCCATTCCCACAGCATCACTAGAAATCCCAGTACCACCAACCAGTCGCAGTGTGTACCAACAATGCTCTCATGTTACCCATGCTAGTGAGAATTGCAAGCCATGGTGGCTAAGTATAGTAACCACAAAAAGGTCAATCTAATTATATAAACATATTCAGTCAAGTCATCTCTATTTAATTACAAGAATAATAATCAATATACAAATATACATTTCCCCCCCATAGAGCTATAATCCTGCCTAGGGCAGCATGAGATGGATCATCTTCGTTTCCTTCCTGAAGGGAGTTCTGGGATCTGAGCCCATGCAATCCTATGTAGATCATTAGCTTAGGTCCCACCCGAAAAAGGTAAAGTTTCTGGTTTAGGCCCTTGATTCCATGGCAAGCAGCACTCACTTCTGAGCATCTGCAGCTCCATTCATGCATGGCTACTGTGCTCTTGTCTGACTTCCATTCATTATAAATAGGGCCTGAGGAGAGCTTTCAGGAGCATTGTGTCCTTAGTGGCCAGCGGTTCCACAGGACAAGAAACACAGAGGCAACACTTTTGGGTCACCAGCCTTTCCTTACCTGTGCCCTCCAGATGTTTTAGACTACAATTCATCATTCATGACAACTGATCTTGCTGGCTATTGGGGAAGGCTGTGCTACACAAAGTAAAAATACTGGAAGCAAAAGCATGAGTTACAAGTATGTGGGGGTACAGCTTTTCAGGAGACCTAAAGGCTTTATCCTTTTAGTACGTCTCAGCTTTTTGCCTGGGCTAAGGCACCCCAGGATATGTGTGGCGATCTCATGTACTTGACCTCTACAGTAAGGTTTCTAACAAGCCCTTCATCTGATGTATATATACATTAAAATGAAAGGAAACTGAAATGAATAAAATACCTGTATGCCTAAAGTAATGTACTGTACAATACTATTATTAGCATAATATGTGAGGTTTATGAGACTTCTGCTACTGAAAGGATGGCCATATTCATAAAAAGCAGCATTGGGGAAAGAAGTGCTTTTTGGCAATGATCAAACCAACATTTTAACTACCGTAAGTCAAAATGAATATATTTAACGTAACGGCCTGAGTAAATGCAACAACGTGCAATCAGAATGCAGGCACTTTCCTGATTAAATTAAAACAGAAAGGAAAATCCAGGATTAGTAGCTTGGAGAGGAACTTGCCCGGGACAAAATCCCACAACTCTTTACTATGCAATTATTACTGGGCCACATCCTGGAACAGATAGACCACTGACAGTTACCACCTCGCAACTCAGATCCCCGATACCTATCTTTTAATCCCCCAGTGCAGTTGTTCCCTCTCTTGTCCTCTCAATCACCCTTTCCCTGACCTGCCATGACAAGCAGTTCTGCACATAGCAGGTAAGAGAGGAGACCAACAGAACAGGAGAGAGATTGGACAGGAGGAATTCCAGCTACGCTGTCTCCCACTGCACTAAGGGATTTAAAAGCATTCCATGTCTAGCTTGCAAGGTGGCAACGCTGAGTCCACTATTATTAGCAAACTCTGGTGTGGACCTCTGTGTAGCCAAAACAGCACTATCCACACACCAGAGGAAAGTATCAGCAGTCTTGGTGAAACTCCAAGATTTGC
The DNA here is from genome assembly GCF_030035675.1 of Rhineura floridana. Classification (NCBI taxonomy): domain Eukaryota; kingdom Metazoa; phylum Chordata; class Lepidosauria; order Squamata; family Rhineuridae; genus Rhineura; species Rhineura floridana. Next base: position 153,102,337 of record NC_084483.1, read on the forward strand.
AGACATTATGGGCGGGGGGACTCCGCTATTTGAGGAGCATAGCTACATAGAGGACTTTATAAACCCTACAGGCATCATAACAATAGTACGTAGACAGCAATGACCTCTTGTTCACATAGCTGACACAGGGAGTTGTGGGCTGGGCACATGTCAAAGAATTCAAATAAGTGATGGACAGCTGTTGGCACAACATCCCCATACCATATGGTACCTGTTTTCAAAGTCTTGCTGACTTCCATTTGTTCTGTTGCTAAAGCACAAAATAGAAAGAATGAGAGTCTCCTGCATGGATATGCCCTGTTTTTTGAGTTGTCACAATAAAAAATATAGGCACAAGATGTGTCTTTAGCAGTTCCGTAATAAAGCAGAAATCAACAAGTGAAGCTTTCTCCATCAACATCAGCTCCATGCTATGAAAAGCTCTGGCTGTCAAGCTCTGCCTATCATGATTCAGTGCAACTAATAACAGGACACAGAGGCTCTGTCCACTAAAACCTGGTAAATTCTACTGCCTGGGTTTCCATAGCCTAAACCCACCATCCCTGCCCATAGGTGTAAGCTCTTTGCTAAGAATCCATTCTTTCAGAGCATCTCTATTTCTCTTTCACAAAGTGAGACTTAATTTGGTAACTCTTGTTGCCTCTCAGCAAAGACCAGTTCAGAGCTGATTTATTTTAAAATCACTTCACTCTAAGCTAAGCAGGTCAGATTCTCTGTGAGCCATTCTTTGCTTTAAGTTGATTATTTCTAAATTTTATTTGCATTACTTTAAAAAAAATACACAGCACACTACATCCCCTTACAATCACATTGTGACATTGGCCAGTGACCTGACAGTTTGTTTACTAATGCTTCAGGCATCCGCTTCTGTATAGTACAATTTGTCCCACAGCTTGTTTGTAAAAAGCTGTGAGAATCAGTAATGGGAGCCACTAGACTCTTAGACTAGAGTTGAGAAACCAGTCTTCTGACCTGACAAATTTTGTCAATTGACCACCTATGATTTGACTACAGTCAAATATTGTCAAACATCCTGTGAAGTTCTGTAGTGTGGTTGAGTAGCAAGATGAAAATAAGGATCCGTTGCTCTCCAGTCCTGCAGAAATTAAGGCTACCCATATACACATCCCTTGTTGAAAGGCAAGAACCTCTTGCCACTCAGCTCCCACCCCCAGAACAGCCTTCCACAATCTGGTGCCCACCAGATATTTTGGATTATAATTTCCATCATCCCCATGGCAGTTGCAGTCTAAAAACATTTGGAGGACATCAGATTGGAGAAGGCTTCCATAGAGTTTCTATTCCTTTCCCTCCCAAGTAAGCAGAGAGTCTGCCTTCTCCTACTAGCATGTGCTAAAACTGCAAGCATCTCCAAAGAACATGAGGTTCAGAACTTCAGACAGAAGCATGAAGAAAACCACAAAAGTTGTCATCTTAGGGGCAAACTACATCTTACACTGTAGCCACAGATAACATAGCTGCAACGGGTCATTTTCCATTGCCAAGCACCCTTACCAGGGACACATGCAGTAGACAAGGGAAGTAAAAATTTCACCCTTCCCCTGCCAGCTCCAGCTCTGTTTAGCTATGCCAGTGATCCAGATAATTTTTTATCTTGCAAACACAGGTCTAAGAAACCCCACGTACAGAGGTAAGATCTGTAAAAACCTTTAGTGGCATCAACAGTACACACATTTCTCCACAGAGGTGATGCATATCTTACTCTTCTACATATTATCCAAAAGCATAGGTAGAAAGGAGATGTGCAAGAATATATATATAAAACCTCTTCTGGCGGTGCAACAATCTGTAAACTGCCTGAGAATCACTTCTGAGATACAGAGCTTGTTTACATTATGAGATGTTCCTGTGGAATAGCACTAAAGTGAAATTCAATGACTGTGCCCATAACATCTGGCAAACAGATGTAGGTACTACAAGATGTTCCTTTTGCAATATTCAAGTAGTTGTGCTTTGAGAAGCAGCAAATGTTCCAAATAAAACTTAATCAGGAACAAAACATAGCAGAGAAAGTAATCTGACACATCCCTATGTTTGGTGATCATGGTTTTGTACTGCATAAGCAGATTAACAATTTGGTAAAGTCTGGGCATCCAGCTAAAACATGACAAGCCTCATGCCTGGCTTTTCCCTACTTTCCTCTTCCAGTGCCATCATAAGGAAGACTTCGGACACTTTCACATCTGTTTTCCATTAACTACAGCTTAGTGTCTCAGCTGAACCCTGAACTGTGGTTAATGGTAATCATTTAAAACAAGCCAGTTTTACCATCATAGTTAACTCTAACCACACTTTGTCAGTTTGGATATATCACAACAAGCTGTAATTCTTTGTTATCCTTTCGGCACCAGGTAAAGACCTACCTCTTTGCTCAGGCATTTTAATTTAATTTAATTTAATTTTAATTTGTCTTTGTCTTGATTTTGTTTCTATATTTTACAGTGTATTGTTATCATGTTTATTGTATTTTAATCTGTTTTTACCTTTTGTACACCGCCCTGAGAGCTAGAAAGCTATAGGGCGGTTTAGAAATCTAATAAAATAAATAAATAAATAAAAATAAATAAATAAATAAATAAATAAATAACAGAAAGTGGAAGCAAAAGCTTCCAACCTCCAGAGGAGAAGAGAGGTGTGGGGGAGCTTACTGCAGCTTGTTCTCATGACACTAAGCTGTTTTATAGCAAGACAGGCAAAGGCTTCTCCTATATCTTCTTTCTCCCTTTCTGTTGCTTAACTTGTAACATGAGAAGAACTGAGTGCCAGATATTGGGAACAAAAAACAGGAGAAAGGCTTCACCCTTGTATTCTGTTTGTGAGCTTTCAATTGGGATGGGGCAGAAATTCTGAATTTTGCAATGCAGTTCTCCAGCCACTTTTGTAATGTCTACAAAAATGCACATACTGGGGTAAAGTGTGTACAGAGATGCATATATTAGTGAGAAAACACCAAAATGCATTATGATAGGGAACATGTGTATATTAGGAGAAAGGAGAAAGTTACACTAAAATGCTGATGAATTTTCATGAGGACTTAAAAAAAACCCTGCAAACTGACATTGGAAATGTGGAGAACTGAACTTAAGACTGTAAAACCGAGAGAAACCAAAACTGACAGATTTACCTATCAGTAGCTTTCAGAGGAATCTGGCTGCTAGATTAGATAGGTCAGATCTTTCTTATACAAATTGAAAGGGCTCAAGCCTACCTGGAAATTGTACCCTGTTCCTTGGAAGCCTTTACCCTAAACACAAAGATGTGAGGACAGGTTGTAAAGACTGTGGTGATGATGATATTTAGGGAGTCTTTTTTCTCTCTCCCCCCCCCCGCTCCAATAACTTTCACATTCCCTGGCAATTTTGTAGGCCTATGTGCAGGAGCTCATCATGACAGCTCCTATAGCCAAACATCCCGAGGAGAGTCCACAGCCACACCAGATGTGTTTCCATATATACCTCCCAAAAGCAGCAGTAAATAACATAACACCCGGTATATTAGGATCAGGAAAATTCATTCAGCTTCTCTGCAAACTCTTTCCCCTCTTTTAGCACACTTTTGACTCCAGTGTTGTCCAAAGGTCCAATCACCTCCCTAGCTCATCTCTTGCTACATAAGAAATGTATGTTCTTATGTTTTTAAATATTTTTTTAATTGATGGTCTTTATTATTGTAGCAGTGTGCTGCTTGAATTTTTATTTTCATCCCTTATTGTCTGCTTGCATGTCTTTTGCCAAAGTTTGTTTTCCTTTTCATTCTATGCTTTTATACAAAACTTCTGTTTTCGAAAGGAAGCCTTCTTGCCTTCAATAGCTTCCTTGACTCTACCTGCTGGCATCAGTGGTATTTCTGATCTGCGGTATACATTCTAGATGAGCTTCTATTATTGTGCTTTTGAACAGCCCTGAAGCATTTTAGAGTGATTTGACCTTATTGACTTTCAACTTCCTTTTTACCAACCCCTCATTTTTTAGAAGTTGCCTCTCTTGAAGTGACTGTGTTGAATTTTCTTGGCAATTGTGTCTGTTTATGTATACATAGGTTGAATTTGATAGCACTATGATCACTTGTCCCATTGGTTCACTTTAAGTTCAAGGTCACTGCCCTTTTGGTCAGATTCATGACCAACTGTTCTAGGACACAGTCATTAAGGGTGTTATGAAATGTTACTTGTCATGACTGAAAAATGCATATTCACAATCTACGTGAGGGTAATTTAAGTCACTCATTACGACAGCTTTTCCTCTTTTGGGTCCCTCCTTCATTTCATTCTCCATCAATCTTGGCAGTTTAGTCAGAGAGATGATAGCATGCCCCCAATACTAAATTACTCTTGGAGCCCTGTTGTCGCCACCCACGGCAATTCCATGGAGGACTTTTGCTCTTTGAGGATTTCTAATCTGTTGGACTCTAGACACCACCTCCAGTACACCTTTCCCTGTCCCTCCTCTATAGTTTGTATCCAGAATGGTTCTCAACGATGTCCACTATATCTATAGTCTCCTTTAAGGCCAAGTACTCAAACTCGCCCATCTTGGCTTAGAGGCATTAGCATATGATACACAGTGTCTCTCTTCAGAGCTGCACTGTCCCATGTTCCTGTTCCACTGCCCCACTGGCTATGCCAGATGAACCCAAACTAAGTGAGGGCTTTTCTCTTGCCTTTCATCCTACTGCCCTTGTCCGTTCCATTTGCCACACTCCAGGGAAGTCTATTCTTCACCCTGTTAGTGGAATTGAGAGACAAAGTAGGGATAGCAGTTGGCTGTTTTCTGCAAGTGCTCATTTCTCTGTTGAGCTTTCTCTGAAAGTTTCTTGCAATCATGCAGAAGTCCAAATTTTTAAAGAAATTAAGAACACCACCCCAAATTTTATTTTATTTATTTATTTTGTTCAATTTTTATACCGCCCAAAGCCCGAAGGCTCTCTGGGCGGTGCACAGCATAAAATTATTACAACTATAAAGTACAATAAAATCACAATAAAAACATCAAAACATACATTTCAAACATTCAACATCCTAAAACATTATTAGCTACAAGTGAAGTATGTTAAAATAAGTTCAAGTATTAAAAATATTAAGAATATTAAAATGCCTGGGAGAATAAAAAGTTTTGACCTGGCGCCGGAAAGATAAAAGAGTGGGCGCCAGGTGCACCTCATCGGGGAGACTGTTCCATAATTCGGGGGCCACCACTGAAAAGGCCCTAGATCTCGTTGCAACCCTCCGAGCCTCTCTGTGGGTCGGAACTCGGAGGAGGGCCTTTGATGTTGAACGTAGTGATCGGGTAGGTTCGCATCGGGAGAGGCGTTCCGCCAGGTACTGTGGTCCCACACCGTGTAAGGCTTTATAAGTCAAAACTAGCACTTTGAATCTAGCCCGGAAACAAATAGGCAGCCAGTGCAAACGCGCCAGAACAGGTGTAATATGCGCGGACCGCCTGGTCTTCGTCAGCAGTCTGGCTGCAGCGTTTTGCACTAGCTGAAGTTTCCGGACTGTCTTCAAAGGCAAGCCCCACGTAGAGCGCATTGCAGTAATCCAGTCTAGAGGTTATCAGAGAGTGCACAACTGAGGCGAGGTCGTTGCTGTCCAGATATGGGCGTAGCTGGGCTACCAACCGAAGATGGTAGAACGCATTCCGTGCCACCGAGGCTACCTGAGCCTCAAGAGACAGGAACGGATTGAAAAGAACCCCCAAGCTATGAACCTGTTCCTTCAGTATATCTCACGGGAGCAGACAAGAAAGGCAGCTGCCAATAGAGTCAAGGGAAAAAATGGCACAGACAAAACCTAGCAGAACTAAGCCTGCCACTGTACAAACACAGGATTCACTTTATAAGTTGGCAGCCTTTGAAAGAATACTCAGATAGCACAAAGGCTCAGAAACCAATGCCACACAAAGTTGAGTGGCAGAACCCTGCCAAGCAGACAAGCCCAGTGAGCATTGTGAAGAAGAGGGTGATCTTGCTGTACACTGGAACCATCTGCTTGGGCCCTCAAGACTTAAGTCTGCCAGTTCACTTACCTCTCTGATCTAAAGCAAGAGACAGCCAGTAAATAAGCTTTGCACCTGGCACCAGAAAAGAAGTGAATCCTAAAGCCTGGGAATTTGGGTATTTAATTATAAAGCCCACTCTGTTTTCCCCCTCCCTGAGTTGCTATTTTAGGCTGCTTTCAGATGTCTGCAATAAAGTAGTAACAAATCATCACCTGGTAGGAGTCCACTAGCATTTCCATATCCATGTGATTGTTGCATCTTGTTACTGTGATGGTGGATGTTTCTGTCCTCAGAGAGATTCCTCTCAGCCACATTCCGCAATGTGCTGTAATAGGCCTCTACCATCTCCCAATAAACATGTATCAAGTTTATCCACTTCTCTCAATATTTGGAGAATGACACAGTAGTAAAAACAACAACTATGCGGATGGGCTTGCAACTATGGTTATGATGGCTAACCCCTTGCCTGGGGCATAATCTGACTCCTAAGCAAAATTTTCTCTCCCCCCCCTTAAGGCCCTACCAATTTTGGCAGCAGTGGCAAAAAGAAAAATAAGCACAGCACTGGGGTGGGCAGAGAGGTGTATTCCCCAGTGCTCTGTGGGGAATACAAACCACCCCTCCCTCATCATCATCGGTTGTGGCTCCCGAACTATGGAATGGTCTCCCCGATGAGGTGCACCTGGCGCCGACACTGCTATCTTTTCGGCGCCAGGTGAAAACCTTTTTATATTCCCAGGCATTTTAATGCGTATTATTATATGTATTTTGTTACTGTTTGATTATTTTTGTTTACCTTTGTTGGTTGATTCTATTGTATTATTGTATTTATATATTCCTGATTGCTTTATTTTATGTACACCGCCCAGAGAGCCCTTGGGCTTAGGGCGGTATATAAATTAAATAAAATAAAAAAATAAAATAAAATAAAATAACATTCATTTGATGAGCAGGGAGGCAAAAACCTCTCTCCTCAGCTGATCTGCACAGTTCAGCTGCAGGAGGCTGTGTGTATGCTTCTGTTCCATGTGTCATGTGTGAGCGAGCAAGCGAGTGGGGTGGTCACATCTATTGCTGGCATGCAGCCCTGGACAATTCACCAAGGGTGACTGCAGACCTCAGGCTAAAAGAGGTTAGCCCTACATTAGAAGGGTAAGGAACTGCTATAGATTAGAAGGAAATGTGGCAGAGCCCATCAATCATTTTTTGGGTGCACACCATTATGTCGAGAGGATATCAGAATTCTGGCAACACTCTGAAATTTTATTTATATATTACATTTACAGCCCACCTTTTTTCACCATAGAACCCAAGGCACCATACATATGGTTCCCAGGTGGTCACCCATCCAGGCACTGACCAGACGCAGACCTGCTTAGCTTCAGAAAGGTGGTGGCCCCATGTCCCTTCAGACCATACCCTGGGAATAGCTATAACACAGTGTTAGAACATACAGAAGGCCCCAGATTCATTTGCTGGCACTCTAAATAAAAGGATCCCTAAAAATAGGGTTGGGGAGGACCTCTGCATGTTGTTGGAAAGTGTTAATCCAATGGCCCAGTTGTTTCAGTATACAATAGCTTCATATTTTCATATGCTGTCTCGCCCTGTGATCTCCCATTGCTTAAAACACCTGGGGAAAAAAAATAAGCGAAGCAACTAGCAATAGGAGTACTATACCTTTCCATTTTAGCAGGCAGGCTATGTCTCTGGGGAAATTCATAAGAAATTCTAACAGCAGGGCTCTCCTCTTCAGCATTAGTTCAAAATGGTTGCTGAGTGCTTTGCATAAATGGCACCATTAGCAACTTATATTTTGTATGACACAACATGGAAATGTTTTATTTTGCTTGCTGCGAGAACTACAAGAGCTTTCAAGGGGAAGGATGGTTCTAAGAGCATTTGTCCAGGACATAGGACAGCTGTTCCAGGAGGGGGCATCACTCAAGGGATAGCTACAGCTCAGTGGGAAAGCATAGGTTTTGCATGCACGAGGTCTCAAGTTCAATCTCTAGGCATCGTGTTAAAAAGGATCTCAGTTAACAGAACTGCAAAGGATCTCTGCTTAAGATTTTGGCGGGCTGGCACCATTCAGAGTAGAAAGCGTTGGGCTAGATAGATAAATGGCTTGTTTCAGTGTAAGGCAGCTTCATATATTTTTATAGGCTGGAAACAAACAGTCTTTAAAAGAGTTGATAAAATGGCAGAGCCACTATAGCTTGTTGTGTACAAACTCATTTATTCTGTCTCTAGGGCTGATACAAAAGAAGGGGGGATTGCAAACATTTTAGCATTGAAAGATGCCTCCATTTTGGCAATGTAGCCATCTCTGATTGGTTATGTGATGTCATGATGTCATTGTGATGGACGGGGGTCACTTTAAAGTGAAGAGAGAAACCATGATCAGGGGGAAAATAGTACTTATGCAACAAGGAGGAATGGCTGCAAACATCTTCCAAAAAAAGCAAACTTTTACACATTTGAAGGGGGAGATATATCTCCCCCTTCCCAAAAACATTACTTTCAACTCCAAGATAAAAATGGACAAATTTTTGGTGGAGTACTGTTTGTCCCATTATTGTTTCCGGTCAAATGTGGTTTGTAGGTTTGTGAAGCACTACAGAAGCTTCCAGTACCTGTTGGCCACAGACGATCATGTGCACATCATGGGTAATGATAGTTGTATGGTGACACAACTATATTTTAAAACAAAGTCTGTCTCCACTCTGTTTCCTTGACTTACTTCATACTGTCCATATGACTCCAGTCATACACTTCAATCCATATACTTACATTTTTTGGGGGTGGGGAGGCAAACTTTATTGTTTTCAATAGAACTTGCTTCCACATAAGAGTGCTTTGGATCCCAGATATTTTCTTTCTCCATCTTATATGAGCTAACGCACTGACCTCAGACACCAAAGGATAATGAGCTAATAGAGTGAAGATGCATCTCCGGTACAAAGGGAACTGTTTTGTAGAGTGACTTTTCTGACTGCCTAAAGATGACATAGTTAATTTCTCTCTAGGAAAGGTTGGTGGCTGGCTGCATCTCTCAGGAGATCTCTTTTATTATTCCACTGGTGACATTCATTACCCTATCAAGGATGAAGGCTGCAGGCGCCACCGAATTTTTAAACAAAAACAAATAATCAGGATTCTTCCCCTTCAGCCTTGGAAAGCCAGACACAATTATTGATGGAGCATTTGCAATGGGAAATTCACTCCGGCTTGAGGCTGATTATGGAAATAATAATACACGATCAGTGTCCATTAACTCCATCATGAGGGGTGGAGATCAATAATGTATTAATGGCTGAAGAAAGACCATCCGACGCCCATCAATACAGTTAACACCACAACACAAATAGGGGAAGAGGGAGGAGGCAACAGGCAGCATGTAAATGACAAAAGCCACTGATATTTTAATCCTGACAGACCATGCTGTTTATCATCATTATGCACCATTTTCAGAATGACTCCTGGCATTTGGTGCTTCTAGGATCTCAGTTCAGTTAACTCAAGACACTTCTTGTTGAGCGAGGCTGAGGCAGAGACTAGTAAGAATAGCAGCAACACAGAAGTCAAATAACAACCAAAGTTGGGGCCGTGAGATCATGCGTACTAGTCCTGCCCCCAACATCCTCGTCCTCTCCTCCCACACTGCACTGAGTGGACAGATATGGAGTTCTAAGCATGTTCAGTTGAACACACAGAACCCCTTTCAGACCTTCCCACTCAGTGCAGGAAGATTAGGAGTGAAGGCAGGGATAGGAGCACTGGGATGGGGTTAGCGTGCATGACTCCATGTCCCCTATTCATGTTGCAATTACCTGCCAATCATAGTGCCTGAACAGGGCTTGAGTCTAGCACCAATTGTTTAGAAATGAAGGCAATCAGTATGTAAGGTGCCAGGGTGTGTCAAACTGGGACTATTAGCAACCAAGCTCCAGCGTCCTACCTCCTGCACTCCCAGTGCTGTTTTTCTGCCTTAGGCCTTGTGATCACCGTCATAGACTGTAGCTCCACCACCCAACTGAGCCCTCCATTGGTTGACATGAGGAACCAATCACCTTCCACCAGGCCCTATAAAAGTTCCAGCCTCCATGCCTGCTCCTCAATCTGAGCAACTTGTCTTGTCTTATTGGATTTCAGCCTTTGGAACTTGGTTTCCTGCCTGCGCTGAATTGCTCTATTCACTTCTGGCCCTTATGATCTTAAGCTGCTGGTTTTGAGCATTGATTTCCTGCCTTTCTTGAAGTATGTTATCAGCTTCTGGTCATTGGGGCCAGACATCTGATGCTCAGTGAGCTTGACCATTGCCTGCCTTGGACTATGCTCCCTGTCTCTGGCCTTTCAGGCTAACACCTGGCTCAAGGCACTGAAACCTGACTGCTTGGGGCCCAATCCACATTGGACTCTTGACAGTGCCTTAGTTAAGTCCTTCTCCAGAACCACCTCGTAAAAATAACTGCCACCTTCCTCAGAAATTCCAATTGTTTTGGAACAAAGAATGCAGCAAGAACAAAGAATGATGGGCATGCGTATGCATTTGACAGGTTTCTGTTAGATGTGAATGAGGACTGTATCAACCTTAGGCATATGGAGTATCTATTTCAAATGTATTTTACCACACGGCATTTACTGTTCCATAAATGTCTTACGCATTCAATGTCCTGACAAGGAAGGCTTCTTAATTCAGAATATTTGATAACCCCACTTGGCACAAACTCCTGAGAAGCTTGAACATTTTTTAAATCCTATCATGAGGCTTCCTTGAAATGAATAAGTTGACAGGCACATACAAAACATCCCCTGGTCCATTATTTTGAGCAGCGGCTTCTATGAAGGAGTGGGCCACAAAACCAAAACCACTGAAGCTCACTATGCTATGGACCTCAATACAAAGATGTGCAAAACGATGGTAATCCTTTGACAGGAAAACACACTCCTTTTACAAACAAAAGGCATTGCAAAATAGTAGCCAAGCAGTGCTAACACGAAGGTGCTAATGTCATGCAGTAAATGTTACCGTATATTCCGGCGTATAAGACGACTGGGCGTATAAGACGACCCCCAACTTTTCCAGTTAAAATATAGAGTTTGGGATATACTCGCCGTATAAGACTACCCCTGCTTATGACATGCAAGCGATGTACCTTACTGGCAATTGGCTGGTTGTTGTATACAAAGCCTATCGTGCGAAGGCAAGAATGTCTTTGAAGTCAAGACTAGGGGCGTCAGGCCCCTCCCACTCTCCAGTTCATTCTTGCCTTCGTACGAACAAGATTGAGATCCTATAGCGTAGCTTAGCTAAGTTTTCTGTGTTTTTTGTTGCTGTATTTGTTTGACAGAGTGTGGAGGTTTTGTGACTGTGTGTTTACCAAGTGTTCCCTTCCCTCTGTCTTGTATCTAACGTTGTGTTTTCCATTCCTGGGGAGTTCCCTTGGGGGGTTCCCTGTTGCCCGGGCCGTTGATTTTCCCAGCCTTTCATCCAACGGCCATCAGAGGGACCGCGGCTGCGGTTCTCTCTATTCCCAGCGGGAGCTTGCGGCTGCAGCTCCCGTCGTTATTTCCCTCCCGTTCCTGGCCGTTTGAGTCTCCCCTGTCCCGGGAATATTTCATTGAGAGTCTGCAGCTGCGGCTCTCTCTCTCTCTTTGCGGCTTTTATCTCAGACTGCCTTGAGCCTCGCTGCCTGACAGTTTCGCGTCGCAACGGTCCCTGCATACAGCGGCTGCGGCTGCCTCCTCCTGCTTTCTTAGCGGCAGCGGCTTCTTTGCCTTTTTTACCTAGCCGTTCCTTTATTGATTTTCTGCGCCGCGACCTTGCTTATCAGCCCCGCGGCTGCAGCACAAGCGGCTATACCCCCGCCCGCCATTGCCGCTTCGTTATTGTCCGCCATTTTTTGACTTAATTTTCCCGCTCTTTTTCAGCACCCGGCGTATAAGACGACCCTCGACTTTTGAGAAGATTTTCCTGGGTTAAAAAGTCGTCTTATACGCCGGAATATACGGTACATTTGAATTTATCCTCGGTTTCTCTCTGCTACAGTCTCTCATCTGTAAAACCAGAGATAAAATGACACTTTATTTATGTAGGTTTTAATCCTGCCCTTTCCCTATATTTCATGGCTGGTTACTGTTATTTCTTTTTTAAAAGCATAAAGATCAATCTACAATTGTTGTGAAGAGATATTAACCTGACTAAATTAAAACCTAAGCTATACCCCTTCCACTCCCTGCACTAGAGCTCATCCTTATGTAACTATCTGATACAGATGTTGCAAAAATAAATACATTATGTGGTTATAAAGGGTCATATATTAAGAGGACTGTTGTGGGGGAAGGGGGGGAGAGAATCTCACAAATACCGACACATATTAGGATAGCTGACAGCTGCGTACAGATTTCTTGCTGTCCCTTTCTCTGAATTTCCAGACAACACACGTGTTGTAAATCCTATGCTAGCCATGCAAACTGGCTACTCACTGGAAAAGTTCACTGCTTGCTAATAACCTTTTTGTAAGCAAATATTTTTACTACTTCCATTCCATGTGCTTTGTCCCTCAGTCTCTTCTCATGCCTGTCTGAGATTAGATAATTCCCAAGGTCAGTGTCTGCGCCATTTGTTTTATTTCCCCATGCAACAAAGGGTGACTTTTTTATTTTCTTTTTTTTCTATAAAGAAGCTTGGGTCTATGGATCCAGAAACCAGGGCACTTTGAAACTCAGCTGCTGTCTTATTGCTGGACCATTCCACAGAGGACATGAAAGAAGAGCCTCAGACACACAGGCTTTATCCCTTCAAAAGGAAAAGGAAAATGTCAATTTCCTAATCATCTGTCAACTGGATTAGTTGCAAAGGTACATATGTGTACCCTGATCAATGAGGGACAGCAAGGCCTTTTTCATATCAAAAGTCATTGGGCAACAGCTGTGGCTTCTGTGTTGGAAAAGCGACACAAAAGGCAGAGCGAGGAGTGCCATACGGCAGTCCCTGGCAGGCAGGACATAAAACATTCAGGACTTTGCTAAAGATAAACAAAAGCCTCAGCATCAAAATTAAAAAGCAAACTACCATGTCATATCATCCAACATTTGTCAGCTGCAGATATTAAGACAGAAATCCTATGCATATTTACTTGAAAGTAAGTGCCATGACTTTGGAATAAACATGCATAGGACTGGGCTGTGAGAAAGCAGGCAAGCTTATTATTATTATTATTATTATTATTATTATTATTATTACTATTATTATTATTATTATATCCCACCCTTCCTCCCAGTAGGAGCCCATGAGCAAACAAAAACACTAAAAATACTATAAAACATCATAAAAACAGACATTAAAATATATTAATAATAATAATAATAATAATTTTATTTATTGGTCGCCTATCTGTCCAGGTTAATGGACACTCTAGGCGACTTACAATAAAAAACAATACATCATATACAATATACAAAATAAAACACAGTCATAGTCAATTTAAAATCAGTTTCCAATTAAAACATCATAAAACTAACCGTCCCCAATCCCATAGGCCTGCCTGAATAGCCAGGTTTTTAAGGCTCAGCGAAAACCTGTCAGAGAGGGAGTATGGCGAAGATCAAGAGGAAGGGAGTTCCAGAGGGTGGGGGCCACAATCGAGAAAGCCCTCTCTCTGGTCCGCACCAGCCTAGCTGTTTTCACCGGTGGGACCGAGAGAAGGTCTTGTGAGGCTGATCTCGTCAGGCGGCATAATTGGTGACTCTGGAGGCGCTCCTTCAGATAAACTGGGCCGAAACTGTTTAGGGTTTTAAAGGTCAATACCAACACCTTGAATTGGGCCCGGTAGACAACTGGTAGCCAGTGAAGATCCATTAACACTGGAGTGATGTGATCACAGCGATGGCTGTGCTTGATCAAGCGCGCCGCCGCATTGTGTACCAGCTGTGACTTCCGGACCATTTTCAAGGGTAACCCCACGTAGAGCGCATTACAGTAGTCTAAGCGAGAGGAGACCAGGGCATGTATCACTTGTGGGAGCAGATGAACAGGAAGGTAGGGATGCAGCCTTTGTATCAGACGTAATTGATACCAAGCTGCCCGACTCACTGCTGACACCTGAGTCTCCATGGACAGCTGGGAGTCAAGAATGACCCCAAGGCTGCGGACCTGGTCTTTTGGGGTAATCTCACCCCATTAAGCATCAGGTCTGAAATACCCAGCCTCCCTTTGTCTCCCACAAGCAACACCTCTGTCTTGTCAGGATTCAGCTTCAGCCTGTTCTCTCCCATTCATCCACTTACGGATTCCAGGCACTTGGACATGGTATCTACAGCCAACTCTGGTGAGGACTTAAATGAGAGATAGAGCTGAGTGTCATCCGCATATTGGTGACACTTCAGCCCAAAACTCCTGATGATGGCCCCCAGCGGTTTCACATAGATGTTAAGAAAAAAACCTTAAAAATATCTTCAAAAGGAATTCCAACACAGACGCAGACTAGGATAAGGTCTCTACTTAAAAGGCTTGTTGAAAGAGGAAGGTCTTCAGTAGGTGCCGAAAAGATAACAGAAATGGGCCTGTCTAATATTTAAGAGGAGGGAATTTCAAAGGGTAGGTGAAACTACACTAAAGGTCCACTTCCTATGTTGTGCAGAATGGACCTCCTGATAAGATGGTATCTGCAGGAGCAGAGCTTGGAAAAGTTACTTTTTTGAACTACAACTTCCATCAGCCCCAGCCAGCATGGCACTGGCTGGGGCTGATGGGAGTTGTAGTTCAAAAAAAGTAACTTTTCCAAGCTCTGCGCAGGAGGCCCTCACCTGCAGAGGGTAGTGATCGACTGGGTATATAAGGGGTAAATCAATCTTTCTTTCAGGTATCCTGGTCCCACACTATATAGGGCTTTGTACACCAAAACCAGAACCATGAACTTAGCCTGGTAGCTAATGGGCAGCCAGTGCAATTATTTCATCAGCAGGGTAACATTCTGGCGATACCCTGCCCCAGTAAGCAGTCGCGTCATTGCAGTTTGCATCAGCTGCAGCTTCCAGACCAACCTCAAGGGCAGATTCACAAAGAGCACATAACAGTAATCAAGTGTGGAGGTTACCAGTGCATGGACAACAGTTCATGCAACAGGTATCCTGGCAACAGATACCAGCTGAAGTACAAGGCACTCCTAGCCACTGAGGTCACCTGGGCTTCTAGCTACAAAGATGGATCCAGATTATGGACCTGCTCTTTCAGAGGGAGTATGACCCCATCCAGGCAACTGACCAATTATCCGAACTCGGGAACCACCAACCCACAGTGCCTCTGTCTTGCTAGGATTCAGACACAGTTTATTGGTCCTCATCCAACCTAACAGGCACTGGTCCAGGGCTTGCACAGCCTCTCCCGACTCATATGTTAAGGAGAAATAGAGCTGGGTACCATCACCATACTGCTGACACCTCGCCCAAATCTCCTGATGATCGCTCCCAAGGGTTTCATATAGATGTTAAACAGCATTGGGGACAAGATGGTAACCCGGCGGCACCCTGTAGCACAACTGCAAGGGGGGGTGAAAGACAATCACCCAATGTTATACTCTGAAAAAAACCCTGAAGGTAGGATTGGAACCACTGTAAAACAGTGCCTCTGATACCCATCTGACCAAGTCAGCTCAGAAGGATACCATGGTCAATAGTATCAAAAGCCAACGAGAGACCAAGTAAGAATAACAGGGTCGCATGTGATGTTCCTATATTACTGTATATATGGTAAGTGTTGGTTGTTTAGAAAATACATGGTAAGCAGTGAAAGAGGAGGGGGAGTGAATGGGCAGTAGAATGATTGGCTGAATGTTTAAAATGGCTGAATGTATAAAAGGAAGAGTGTGAGTGGAATCGGGGGGGAGAAGAGAACTGAGTGGGTTGCTTGGTGGGGTTTGAGAGAGTTGTTTTGCCAGGAGAGAGTGAAGAAGGAGGGAGGTGGAGTTCGGATTAGTATTGAGTAAAACCATATGCTTATGTGCCTTAAGAAGAAATCTTGTTAATCTTGTTAGCTTTGTTATCTTTAATAAATACTTAATTTGGTTTACCAAAGGCCTGATCCTTGACTGGGGTTTCACAGACCAGAAAGGAGGGTAAGGTAATGACCAAGGCTGAAGGGGAACTGTAACAAATGGTGGCAGCGGTGAAGAGAATAACAATACAGTATTCAGAGTCTCTGGGAATACTAGTATTAGGACGTTACTGGTGGTTGCCTAGCAGGGGGATCTGTTGAGATCTGTGCTAGAGCGGGGAGAGAAAAAATAAAAAAGGACAGTCCGGACTGGTGGAGTCCCTGGTGGTGCCTAGTGACAGGCAGTAGCCACGCGCAGGTAGGAACCTGACAGGGAGAGCCAGGGAAGGGCGTCACATCGCACTCCCCCTGTCCTTCTCCCAATAAAGGTCATCCATCAGACCAACTGATTCAGTCCCATAACCAGGTCTGAACCCAGATTGGAATGGGTCAAGATAATATTTCATCCAAGAGTACCTGCAATTGCTGTGCCACAATCCTCTCAATCACCTTTCCAAAAAAGGGGGTATTTGTGACTGGGCAGTAGTTGTCACAAAACAATGGGTCCAGGGTGGGCTTTTTTAGGAGCGCTCAGACCACCATCTCTTTCAGGGAGGCTGGAACCACTCCTTCCTGCAATGATGTGTTCCCCATGCCCTAAGTCCACTCGGTCAAACCCTCTCAACAAGCTTTAACAAGCCAAGAAGGGCAAGGATCAAGAGGACACATTGTTGGCTGCATCATGGCAAGCACCTTGTCCATGTCATCAGGCTGCATCAACTGAAACCGTTCCCAAGAAGTTGCAGCAGATGTTGCACTAGACACCCCACTGGGGATTACACTAGATGTGGATGGGGCATCAAGATTGCTAAAGAGGCGAGCAACTTTACCCTTAAAGTTCCTTGCAAACAACTCACAGTGGGCCTCTGAAGGGTCTAAAACTCCATTTCCTGGAGCTGATGTGAACAGACCCCTGACAATATGGAAAAGCTCCACTGGACAGCTATTTGAGGATGCAATGGTGGCAAAGAAGTGGGCCTTCTTTGCTGGCCTCACCTCCACACAATAGACAGAGTTATGATCTTTTACTCATACCCGATCAGCCTCACAGCACGTCTTTTACCACGTGCCCTAACTATTGTCCAGCCTGTTTCATTGCCCTTAGCTCACTGGTGTACCAAGGTACAAACTGGGCTCCACAATGCCGGAGAGGGGGTTTGGGGGCAACCGTATCAAGAGCCCATCATGCCTCACTGTTCCACAGTGTGACAAGAGCTTCAACAGGGTCACCTGCTCTATCTACTGGGAACTCCCTAAGAGCATTCAGGAATCCAGTGGATTCCATTAGTCACTGGGGGCAGACCATCTTAATCTGTCCACCATCCCTGCAGGGAAGGATCAGAGCCATAAGTCTAAACTTTACCAGGAAGTGATCTGACCATGACAATGGGGTGACATCCACCCCCCTATCTCCAGACCACCCCTTCCTCCATCTGGAGAAAAAACCAAGTCGAGGGTGCGCCCTTCTCTATGCTTTTGGCCAGTGACAACTTAGGATAGCCCCATGGTCATCATGGAGGCCATGAAGTCCTGAGCTGGAGCACTAGACGCAGCCTCAGCATGGACACTGAAATCACCCAGGACTATTGTTCCGGCCTCCTCCAATACCACAACTGAGATGGCCTCCACCAGCTCAGTCAGGGAAGCTGGCGGACAGCTGGGTGGACAGTACACAAGCAGCAACCCTCGTTCACTGTCTCCTTGGCCCGACACCAGGGGCAGACCCTCACAGCCAGCTCCAAGACAGAGTGGATTCCTGGTGACAGAGATGGAAGTACTGTAGACCACAGCAAAAAACCCTCCGCAGCCTGTGCTGGTATTACACCGAATATCCAGGTGGGCAAAGCTGGTCAGATCAACTCCTCCCAGCTCACCCAACCAGGTCTCAGTCATGCACACCAAATTGGCACCCTCATGCCCTCACCCGGTATCAAATCATGATGAGTGTGATCTTACTGTGTACCGATCTGGCATTAAACAACAGCACACACAGGCCAGTGGGCACAGCAAATGAGCAATGAGGAACCCGACCATGGAAGGAGTGGGACCGAGGAACAAGGCATAGATAGCCTTGCCTTTGACTTCTATGGTAGTTCACCACCTCCCCATGACTATACCTCCCCTGACCCATGTTCACTGAAATTGGAGTGGCATCACCCATGTCCCTCCTTACTAAGACTCCTCCTAAACACCTGATATGGACCCAACAAGAGCCCACCAACAAAACCTACCTCAACAAATTATCCCAGTAGGCCTCTGAGAGAACTGGGGTCAGACCCACTCAATATCTTTCACACAGGGAACATCTACTTTCCCCTCCCCATCTCAAACCCAGACCAGCCTTCTGCCAATTACAGCCTCTCACTCTGAAGGCATTTAGCTGAAATTGCTGTTTGTGAATGCCAGGTCGGTGAATGGTAAAACAACGGCCATTCAGGACTTGATCCTGGAAGAGCATGCCAACCTGGCTTGTATTACTGAGACCTGGTTGGATGAAGCTGGGGAGGTTAATCTCTCTCAGATTTGCCCACCAGGTTTTTCTGTGCAGCAGCAGGCGAGACCTGGGGGGCGAGGAGATGGAGTCGCAGTGGTCTATCGGGATACTACCTCCCTGACCAGGTGCCCTATCCCACAGTGTCCATGGTGTGAGTGTGTGTATTTGAAGTTGGGTGGTCGGGACAGATTAGGGATTCTGTTGGTGTACTGCCCACCCTGCTGCTCAACAGTCTCCCTTCCTGAGCTAGCCGGGGTGGTCTCGGGGCTGATGTTGGAGTCCCCTCGGCTTGTGGTGCTGGGGGACTTCAACATCCATGCCGAGGCTGCCCTGTCGGGAGTGGCTCAGAACTTCATAGCCTCCATGACAACCATGGGTCTGTCCCAAGTAGTATCTGGCCCCACTCATGTTGCTGGCCACACCCTGGACCTTGTTTTCTGTGTGGAGGGGAATGATGGTGAACTTGGTGTGGAGGAACTTTCTGGAGTTCCTTTGTCATGGACAGATCACTACCTGGTGGGGTTTACACTCACTGGGACTCGGAACCTCTGCAGGGGTGGGGGACCGATTAGGATGGTCCACCCCAGGAGGCTGATGGATCCAGATGGTTTCCTGATGGCTCTTGGGGATTTTCCTGCCACCTCAGCAGGTGATTCTGTCGAAGCCCTGGTTGACCTCTGGAATGGAGAAATGGCCAGGGCGCTGGACACGATCGCTCCTGAGCTTCCCCTCTCATGAAATGGAGCCAAACTAGCCCCTTGGTTTACCAAGGAGCTGGCAGTGTAACTTTGGCTCCTGTCTGTCCAATAATGATGGATTCTTTTCAATTTGTACAGCCTGAGGATGTGGACAAGATCCTTGGAGAGGTGAGAGCCACCACATGTCTGCTAGACCCTTGCCCTTCCTGGCTTATAAAAAGTGCCAGAGGGGGACTGGCTGAGTGGGTGAAGGGAGTGGTTAATGCCTCCTTATACCAAGGCAGAGTCCCAGGTTGCCTAAAGGAGGCAGTTGTAAGGCCTTTGTTAAAAAAGCCCTCCCTGGACCCCTCCATAATGGATAATTACCAGCCAGTGTCCAATATTCCATTTTTGGGCAAGGTAATAGAGCGTGTGGTGGCCTCCCAGCTCCAGGGATTCTTGGATGAAACAGAATATCTGGATCCATTTCAGTCTGGTTTCAAGCCTGGTTATGGGACGGAGACGGCTTTGGTCGCCTTGGTGGACGACCTACGCAGAGAACTGGACAGGGGGAGTGTGTCCCTGTTGGTTCTGCTGGACCTCTCAGTGGCTTTCGGTACCATCGACCATGGTATTCTTCTTGGCCGCCTTGCTGGGATGGGACTTGGGGGCAATGTTTTGCAGTGGCTCTGTTCCTTCCTGGAGGGACAAACCCAGAAAGTGGTGCTGGGGGATTCCTGTTCGACCCCTTGGCCGTTGGCCTGTGGGGTCCCTCAGGGCTCAGTTTTGTCCCCTATGCTATTTAACATCCACATGAAACCGCTGGGAGAGCTTGTCCGGGGGTTTGGGGTTCAGTGCCATCAGTATGCTGATGACACCCAACTCTATTTCTCCTTTCCACCTAATTCCAAGGAAGCTGTCTCGGTTTTAAACCAATGTTTGGCGTCAGTGGTGGACTGGATGAGGGTGAACAAATTGAAGCTTAATCCAGACAAGACAGAGGTGCTCCTGGTCAGTCGTAAGGCGATCAGGGAATAGGGATACAGCCTGTGGTGGATAGGGTTACACTCCCCCTGAAGACACAGGTTCGCCGTTTGGGTGTGCTCCTGGACTCAGTGTTAAATTTGGAGTCCCAGGTTTCTGCGGTGGCCAGGAATGCTTTTGCACAGTTAACATTAGTGCACCAACTGCGCCCATTCCTTGAGCCGTCTGATCTGGCCACAGTGACACATGCCTTACTTACATCCTGTTTAGATTACTGTAACACACTCTACGTGGGGCTGCCTCTGAAGACTGTTCGGAAACTTCAGTTGGTACAATGTGCTACAGCCAGAATGTTAACTGGGGCTGGTTACAGGGACCATTCGACCCCCCTGTTAAAAAAGCTCCACTGGTTGCCAGTCTGTTTCCGGACACAATTCAAAGTGCTGGTGATGACCTATAAAGCCCTATACGGCTTAGGTCCAGGCTATTTATCAGACCGTATCTCCCTGTATGAGCCTGCCCGGGCCCTGAGATCCTCAGGAGAGGCCCTTCTCTCAGTACCCACATATTCTCAAGAACAACTAGTGGGGATTTGTGAGAGGGCCTTCTCGGTGGCTGCCCCTAGGTTTTGGAATTCCTTTCCTAGGGAGGTAAGGATGACCCCCTCCTTGCAGTCCTTCCACCAACAAGCAAAGGCCTTCTTATTCCAACAAGCCTTTGGAATTGAAGGCTGTTAAGGATAGGGCGTGAAGGGTGCTGCATTGCTAATGTCTATTATATTATTTTTAAACTAGTTTGAACTCTTTTAGCTATATGTGTGTATGGTTTTAATATTGGAAATAGTTTAATCTTATTTTAATGTAGACTTTGTATGTTTTTAATTATATGTATTTTTATCTGGAAGCTGCCGTGAGTTCCAGTTTTGGGGAAATGGCGGGGTACAAATAAAGACAATAATATTAATAATAATAACTTTCTCTTATCATTCAGTTCACTGCACAGGCTGTCACCCTGCACAGGAACTACACAATCACCTTATACCCTCCCCACTACCAATCTCCTCTAGATTGGTTTTTTTAAAAATAGAAAGGGGTAGAGCCCTCACCCTCGGAACTCCCTAAAGGGTTCCCCAAGAGCAGCCAGGCTTTGATGCCCCCTGGTGCAGTCAGGAGCTGAGGGAAGCGGCTGCAATATTGACTGCAGCCTCTCTCTGGATTCAGGATCAGATAGGGGATCCCAGTCCTTGCAGCACTTACCAGGGACCTCAGCTGGCTCAAAAGACAGCAACCCAGAGACGCGAGAGCAAACAGCCAGATGCTCAAGTACTCACTTCCCAGGGCAAGTCTTCTCCACTTTCCCAGTGCTGCAGCACAGCATACTGCTGGATGCAGAGACTGACATATTCAATAAAGCAGGGGTGGCTAATTTTTTTTTTTACCTGAGGGCCAGATTCACTATTGGCCAACCCTGCAAAGGCCACATCAGGAGTGGGTGTGGCAATCCCACATTGTGACATGCAGACACATCTTGTCTTCCATGCTATTGAACATCTATATGAAGACTTTGGGAGTGGCCATCAGGAAATTTGGGGTGTGGTGTCAGTAGCATACTGACAATACCCAGCTCTGTTTCTCTGTAACATCTGAGTTGGGAGAAGCCATGCAAGTCCTGGACCGCTGCCTGGACTCGGTGGTGGGCTGGATGAGGGCCAATAAACTGAGTCTGAATACTAGCAAGATGGAGGTACTGTGGGTTGGTGGTTCCTGAGTTCAGATAATTGGTCAGTTGCCTGCTTTGGATGGAGTTGTACTCCCTCTGAAAGAGCAGGTCCGTAGTCTGGGGGTGCTCCTAGATCCATCTTAGTCTCTAGAAGCCCAGGTGACCTCAGTGGCTAGGAGTGCCTTTTACCAGCTTTGGCTGATAAGGCAGCTGCAGCTGTTTCTGGACTGGGATAGCCTGACTACTGTTGTCCATGCACTGATAACCTCCAGGCTGGAGTACTGTAATGCACTCTATGTGGTTCTGCCCTTGAAGTTGGTCTGGAAGCTGCAGCTGGTGCAAAATGCAGCAGCGAGACTGCTCACTGGGGCAGGATATCGCCAACATGTCACCCCACTGCTGAAAGAACTGCACTGGCTGCCCATTTACTACAGGGCCAAGTTCAAGGTTCTAGTTTTGGTGTACAAAGCCCTATACAGCTTGGGACCAGGATACCTGAAAGACCGTCTTATCCCTTATATACCCAGTCGATCACTGTGCTCTGCAGGTGAGGGCCTTCTGCAGATACCATCTTATCAGGAGGTCCATTCTACACAACACAGGAAACAGACCTTTAGTGTGGCAGCACCTACCCTATGGAACTCCCTACCCTTAAATATTAGACAGGTGCCATCTCTGTTATCTTTTTGGCGTCTATTGAAGACCTTTCTCTTTCAACAAGTCTTTTAAGTTGAAACCTTATCCCAGTCTGCTTCTGTGTTGGAACTGCTTTTTAATATGTTTTTAAACCTTTTTTTAAGATCAAAGCTTTTAAAAAAAAGTTTTTAAAGTTGTTCTGTTTTAATGTATTTTAAAGTCTGTTTTTATGATGTTTTAAAGTGTTTTTAGTGCTTTTGTTCCCGCCCTGGACTCCCGCTGGGAGGAAGGGCAGGATATAAATAAAATAATGAATGAATGAATGAATGAATGAATGATGGTGAAGATGCAGGTTGTATCTTTTGGTCCACCAGCTAGGTTAGACAGGTACGGGAAAAAATTATTAGAAATCCTAAGGCACAGAGAGGTTATGTGATAAAATAAGACAGATTGTCAGGGAGGTAGATTAAGGAAAGTGGTACATAATAATAATAATAATAATAATACCCAGTGCCTGCAGGAAGAAGGAGAACATTGCCACCCAGGGAAGGAGAGCCTGCTGTTGCTGCTGCTGTTGGAACACCACCTCCACCCCCCTTCCCAGTGGGACTGCTGCCTGGCAGACGTGCCTCCTGCAGGACCAGGTCCCAGGCACCCAGCCAGCTGTGACTAATTTCCATCACCTGTCCCTCTTTGGAGGGATACATAAGCCGGCTGGCTGAGGTGGCCTGGGAGACCCAGTGCCTGCAGGAAGAAGGAGGACATCGCCACCCAGGGAAGGAGAGCCTGCTGTTGCTGCTGCTGTTGGAACACCACCTCCACCACCCTTCCCAGTGGGACTGCTGCCTGGCAGATGTGCCTCCTGCAGGACCAGGTCCCAGGTACCCAGCCAGCTGTGACTAATTTCCATCACCTGTCCCTCTTTGGAGGGATACATAAGCCGGCTGGCTGAGGTGGCCTGGGGTTTTGTCTTTTGTTTTCTTTTGGGTGCCATTGGTTTTAGCTATGGGTGAGTTCGGTTTCGTTTTATATTGTAGTTCTTGGGTTTTTATGTAGTTTGTATGTTGTATTTTACTTTATCTTGTATGCCGCCTAGAGTGGCCGCTTGTGCGGCCAGATAGATGGCCTAGAAATAAAAATTATTATTATTATTATTATTATTATTAAAGCAGAACTTACTATTTTTCTGCCTGAGTGCAGTGGCGCCATCAGGGTAGGACTTTGGAGCAGAAATGGGAGCTGACCCAGCCATATGAGGAAGGGGGTTCTCAAATGCAGTAGGCCTGGATTAGCACATTGTAGTTAAATAATACACTTTACCATCTAAAGGGGGGAAGAGGAACCTGTAATATTATTAAGTCCAGAATCTAAAATTAATAACTATTTAATTGCACCATTGCCTATGTGAAACAAAGTAGATGGTCTCAAATCAGCTTTTAAACTTCATCTGCCTAACACCATGCAAATGATCTAGTCTTTCCATTGTCAAACTTTAGCAGAAGCATCAATAACTTTGTTCTCTGCTAACATGAGTGTGATGCACCTTTCTGACTTTCAGGGGTCTAGATAGCTTCACAATTTCAAAACCTGGATTCCAGCAGTTCCAGAATTCAAAGTAGTATCTTCTCTATAAGCAGCATTGTCTTCTTCATATGGAGTGTCTAAGCAGCTGACAGACTGCATATAGTTCAGGTTTAAACTCCTTGCACTTAAGTTCCTAATATAGACCACTATAGAATCCCCAGAATTCATTATTCTCAAAGGGACAGAACATCCCAAGGTGATAAGGTACCACACATCAGAATTCATTTTGAACACACCAGATTAAGCAGATTGAAGGGGGAGGGTATTTGGTTAAAAAAAAAACAGATTATGAAACAATTCCCATCTTGCTATAGCTAAAAATACAGCCAGTTGCAAAGCAGTATTCCTTTGCCTAAAAAGATGTAAATGTGGTTGCATTTAGATCTTCAAGGGTTCAGTTGTGTGGGCATGATTTCTCAGGTCTATGACAAAGATGGGATCTAGGTGTAGTCAGATATTGCCCATGGGTAGATATGAATGACAGGTATGGACAAATGTCAATTTTAGCTTTTTTCTCATTTTTCCAATCTTAACCTCGGTTTACTGCATTTCCACATCTATTTGCATTTTAAAAAATCTGCTTAAAATTCACATGCATTTTCATGATCATTTCTCCTAATATACACATTTTGTACACAATTTTGCCTAATCTAATGCATTTTGCAAACAATTTCCCTAATATAATGTATTTTATGCTCATATTCCTACACATATAGAGTTGTCCATTGTGGATGCCTGTCTTTTGTTGCTTAACCTGTTTGGAGATTAATTAAAAACACTGAACACAATCCAGTCAAAGCTAAGATAATTTTTAAATTCTATTGATTTGAAGGAAGGAGTTCCATTGACTGTATCTCGTAACACACACATGAAAACATTCCTATCTACTATTCAAAATTATCCAGATTCTAAACTTCTGAAACTTGAATATATGGATGGCTACTATCTTACTCTAATGGCTCTCTTTTATTAGTCTTCCGGGCTGCTTAATCCAGAGCTCAATTCATGCTCACTTAATGGAGAAATGTGCTGGTGGATTTTTCGGTTAACAAACAAACACTGATTGTTGCTGGGTTTCTGCTGCTTTCCTCTGCAGTACAGTTAAACCTAAAAGCCAGCAGCGTCTGGCAGCTGGGGAAACTGGCAAAGTCAAATGCCCCAGCCGAGTTTCATCAGCCAAGCTGTGTTCAAAATATAGGAAAGGAAAAGGGGGAGGGGGGAGAGAGAAGCCAAATATCAGAATAGCTGAAGAATGCTTGTGCTCAGCACCTCCAAATATCATACTGAATAATTTTCATCTTCACAGCATTTCTTTAAAGTCCCTACATATCCTCTGGTTTGAGCATATCCATACAGCTCCCCTTCCTTTCTTTTTATATGCCAATATTTAAATTACCACAGCTTGCCAGGCAGGGAAACAATTCCTTCTCTCACCAATAAGAGGAGCTGACACCTCCCTAACCCTGGCCATCTTCGTTGTTTTATTCCCTTTATGTTTATTGATCTTTTTATGCACATAATGCAAATTGACATTTAATAATTCAGCCAAGTTAATGGTGCTTAAATATTAAAGGGCTTTTCTCTTTTAATTAGCTGCAGCAAAACAGGCAACAAAGGAATGCAAGGCAGCCATTTGCTCAAAAGGGATGTCTCCAGAATCCTGTTGCAGCTTTTGTCCAAAGGGATGCTGCTGAAGGGGAAAACAGACCCGGCCGGGTTGTAAGCTGCTGAACAGAATGATATCTTTCCAAAGTCTTTTGGCCTCATTGAGCTGATTCAGCTTTGCCAATTCTTTTCTTTTTGGGGAAAAATGATTTTTAAAACCCCAAGGAAGATGGAGTAAGGGGCTCACATAATTTGTTGTGCAGGGTTCTGTAACTCAACCTACCTTCTAGGAGGACAGGTAGAATCTATTTGTCCTGATGTAACTGATTCTGCAATACAATGTTAGAATAAGACATACATGTGTCACATCACAAACACACATTCACCCCCTTCTCTAATCATTAGGAAATCTAGGAAAGCTTTCTTTGTGTCCATTTCCTTTTCAGAGGAAACTACTGGAGAGTTGTAATGTCTTTTAAAAAAATGTTTTTAACACCTCTTTTGTTGTTGTTGTTGTTCATTTCCAAAGAAAGAAAAGAGTGTACCATTAACCAAGTCCTTTTTCTTGTTGAGTTTGATTGAAATTTCTCTTTCTCAAACCATTTGGATGCATTGGCAGAAGAGAAGAGTAAGAACTTCTTATGATACCTTTGACAGCCTCTACTTATTTACCTGTTTCCAGGGTTCAAAGGTATAATAAGTAGCAGACAGCAAATAGTGCAGTCTCAAGCACTGACTGTCCCCAGGATCCAATAAACATTGAGCACACACAGCTGTCTGACCAAACCTCTGTTTCTAGCATTTAGCTTGGCATGCTGTTTCCACAAGTTCCCACCTGTAGCCCTGGGTTTCCTCCAGGAAAGCCTTGTATGTTTTGTGTAGCAAAGTAAAGCAAAAGTGATTGTAAGGGCTCATAGATTGCACTAAAACAGCCACTTGAATGATTCCTATGAACGGAACTGTCCCATGCTACATAGTTTTAGTGCTTGCCCTAACAGAAAAGGTGCTATGTGTGACAGATCGAGCAAAACAGTTACAGTATGTTCCTTCACGCTTTAGTCATTTAGTTAAGGTGCTGCTGCTCCAACCATTCTAACCAGTGAATTCTTTCCCTTATTTTTTAGCTTACTTCATCACAATTATTTTGAAAATTTATGCCCCTCCTTTCTTCTTGGACTAGCGCACAAGGTGGCTTAAATTAAAAAATTAAAAGAATACAAAAGGAAATCTGTTTACAAAATATATAAAAGATGAACGCAGCAGTCTAATCCCAATAAAACTCTTTTCACCTGCATGAATATAAAAATTATGTTAAAAACATGGCTGTCAGGAGCTGCTGGGATCAAAACTGGGAACCTTCAGATCAATGTGCAGCTAAACAATGTGGTGAGCCACAAGCTGAAGGAAAAGCAGTTAAGTACTTTGGACTCTCCTTGCTTACTGGACCGTCATGGAGAGCAAGGACTGGTGCATTCCTGTGTGTTATTCCATTTGTTCTTTATTTCTGCCTTACTCATAGAATCATAGAATAGTAGAGTTGGAAGGGGCCTACAAGGCCATCAAGTCCAAACCCCTGCTCAAAGCAGGAATCCAAATCAAAGCATTCCCGACAGATGGCTGTCCAACTGCCTCTTGAATGCCTACAGTGGCGGATAGCCTACTACCTCTCTAGGTAATTGGTTCCATTGTCGTATGGACAGTATGACAGTTGGGAAGTTTTTCCTGATGTTCAGTCAAAATGTGGCTTCCTGCAACTTGAGCCCATTATTCCGCGTCCTGCACTCTGGGACGATCGAGAAGAGATCCCAGCCCTCCTCTGTGTGACAACATTTCATGTACTTGAAGAGTGCTATCATATTTCCCCTCAGTCTTCTCCAGGCTAAACATACCCAGTGTCTCCTCATAGGACTTTGTTTCTAGTCCCCTGATCATTCTTGTTGCCCTCCTCTGAACCTGTTCCAGTTTGTCTGCATCCTTCTTGAAGTGCAGAGACCAGAACTGGACAAAGTACTCAAGATGAGGCCTAACCAGTGCTGAATAGAGGGGAACTAGTACTTCACGCGATTTGGAAACTATACTTTTGTTAATGCAGCCTAATATAGCATTTGCCTTTTTTGCAGTCACATCACACTGTTGGCTCATATTCAGCTTGTGATCAATGACAATTCCAAGATCCTTCTCACATGTTGTACTGCTGAGCCAAGTATCCCCCATCTTATAACGGTGCCTTTGGTTTCTTTTTCCTAAGTGTAGAACTTTGCATTTATCCCTGTTGACTTTCATTCTGTTGTTCTCAGCCCAATGCTCCAACCTATCAAGGTCCCTTTGAATTTTGTTTCTGTCTTCCATGGTATTAGCTGTGCCCCCCAATTTTATATCATCTGCAAATTTGATAAGCATGCTCTGTACCTCCTCATCCAAGTTGCTAATAAAAATGTTGAAGAGCACTGGGCCCAGGACCGAGCCCTGTGGTACCCCACTCGTTACTTCCACACAGTTTGAGAAAGAACCATTGATAAGCACTCTTTGCGTATGATTCTGGAGCCAGCTGTGGATCCACCTGATAGTTGTTCCATGCAGCCCACACTTAGCTATCTTGCTAATCAGAATATCATGGGGCACTTTGTCAAAAGCTTTGCTGAAATTGAGATATGTCCACAGCATTCCCACAGTCTACAAGGGAGGCTACCCGATGAAAAAATGAGATACGATTAGTTTGGCAGGATTTGTTTTTCATAAATCCATGTTGGCCCCTAGTAATCACTGCATTGTCTTCAAGGTGCTTACAGACTGACTGCTTTATAATCTGCTCCACAGTTTTTCCAGAGATTGATGTTAGGCTGACGGTCTGTAGTTCCCCGGTTCCTCCCTTTTGTCCTTTTTGAAGATAGGGACAACATTAGCTCTCCTCCAGTCATCCCGCACTTCACCAGTCCTCCATGATTCCTTCTATCCTAACTCCAGTTTAGGGACATAAGAAGGTACCGATTTCCATTCCAACCTGTGTTCATCACATGCAGCACTGTTTTTGTTCAACTGCAGTTCGACTTCCAACAAAAACTACTTTATTCCTTTTGTTGTCTGCTGTGGCAGATTTTTTCATAATTTCATGATCATTATGGTATTCTACTCCATGTATTTACATTGCAAAGTAAATCCATCCTCAAGGGATGGATGAGCAATTAGATTCAGGTCTCGTTTAAATCTGAATTTATCAAATCCACACTTTCCAAAACAACATGAGAGCTGAAACACAGCCATCCCATCAAAGAATTGATATAGGGGAGAATCCATACCAGTGTTTGGAATGTGGAAAGAGTTTCAATCAGAGCTACCATCTTACTTCCCATCAAAGAATTCACAGCTGGGAGAAACCATATCAGTGCTTGGAATGTGGAAAGAGCTTTACTAGGAGCTTAAGCATCCGTCATCATCAAAGAATTCATGTAGGAGAAAAACCATAAAGGCAGTGGCAGCTGGTGAAATTCTCTTTTCATTACAATTTTTTAAAAAATGCAAATTGCTGTAGAAATGTGGAGAACCAAATTTAAGAAAAAATGAGAAACTGAGAAGACCAAAATCGACAGAACCGTCCGTCCCTACTCCTCAGTTCCAATTCCTGCTTGCTCTTTGGGTTCCAACTCCCTAGATCAGACCACAGTCCGATTCCTGACTCAACACTAAATGCTCTCTAGAGTTCAGCCCTGACAAGTGGTTTAAAAAGACAGCTTGGTGCTTCTATGATCAAAACAGTGTAGGGATGGAATCCTCTCCTTTTTTACTTTTTATTTTTAAGTGTGGTCCCCTAATGGTCAATGATCTGATTCCTTTTTCCTCCTATATCTTTTCATTTTTTCGATCTCCTCCGATATATATATTGCTTTGCAGAGAATTATCGATATTATAATCGCTATTTATTCAAGTCTCCACTAGTGTTGATCTTATTCTGAACTCTGTAATTATTGCCTGTTTACATTCCATTTCAAGTGCACTGCAGAGCAGATTAAGGCAGATAATCAAGTCAGTGTCTTCCCTCCTGCTGCTAACAATCAACAACTCATTCCCCCCTGCTGTTTTCTGTCTGTTACAATCAACACTTCATTCCCCCTGCTGCTTACAATCAATACCTCATTCCCCCCTGCTGCTTTCTGTGTGTCAGTTTCAATCAACACTTCATTGACATCAGTGAAAGCAAATACACATTTGAAGAGCTCACATAAAAACTTGATAGATAAAAGTATCACTCACGCTATCAATGATTTCAAAGTGAATTTTAAAAAAACCAATTGGAAGAAAAGAAGAATGGATCGTAAACCAGGACAGAGAGTTGCTCCTTCAAAATTCTCTCTGCAAAGATAGAGAATATCAGAAATAATAATTAAAATGGAAATGGACTGCCTTCAAGTCAATTCTGACTTATGATGACCCTGTGAATAGGGTTTGCATGGTAAGCAGTATTCAGAGGGCATTTACCATTGCCTTCCTCTGAGGATGAGAGGCAATGACTTGCCCAAAGTCACCCAGTGAGCTTCATGGCTGTGTGGGGATCTGATTATTGCAGAAACAGAGCCCATCACTATAACAATGACAGCAGGCATATTTGTCTGAGGAGTAAGTTCCACAAATGGGACACCACCACTGAAAAGGCCCTCTCACTGGTGGACATCTACCTAATCTTTGAAGGCAACCTGATGGCCTCATTCTCTCATGAGTAAGCTTCCTGGGGCTGCGTGCCAGTGGTGGGGAGGCCAGAGGCAAAACATGGCTGGGGCAATGGATATGACTCTTGCCATTGGGTGGGTAATAAATGTTAATAATAATTACTGTACACACAGTAGGCTACATTCTAGCCATGGAATAGCCAGAGGTTTACACACACACACACACCACTCTCCATCCTCAATCTAGGCAAGCAAGAGGCATTTTTATTACAGTTCAAGGAGACATTCCAGCCAGCCCAGACAAAAGCATTTGAAGGCATGGAACAGGGGGTGGGTGAGGAGTGTGGCCTAGAGAGATGGGGTGTGATCTGGGAAGGAAGTGTGGCCTGGAAAGTGTCCCAAGGGCTGGACAGAGACGCCCAGATGCTGAATTTAGCCCCCAGACCTGATCTTCTCACCCATGATTTATGTTTTACGAGTCAAACTCAGCACTTTGAATTGTTCTCCGAAACAAACTGGCAGTCAGTATGTACATCATGTAAGTACTGGAGAGATTTTAACAACACAGCAAATCCCGGTCACCAGCCTAGCTGCTGTGTTCTTGAACAAGCTGAAGTTTCTGAAGACTTTTCAGAGGCAGAGGCACCTACGTACTGCAGTACTTGAACCTGGATTATACAAAAGTATTGATAATTGTGGCCGATTACAACTCAGAAAATCTCTGCTAGACAGCAGTGTGCAGATGCAATGGTAGCAGAGAAGTAGTGGGCACTGGATGATGATGAAGAAGGTATTATTATTATTATTATTTACTACTATTAGTATTGCAGACAACTGATATAAACAAGTCAGCTGGGATATTCCTGGTTTACAACTCACCCCCGTTACCAATTACCTAACTGGCTTTAGTAAAGCTACTCATCTTTCCAACTCACCCATTTAATCTGTAATATTGGGATAATAATACTAGATTACCTTACAAGGTTGTTGTAGGAATTACCAATATAACATACATTATGTGCCGTGAGCATTTGCAGTGCAGTATATAAAAGTTAAGTGTTATTATTAACCAACATTGGAAGCAAGGTAGGAGATTGCCCAGTATTTCTGTAAACAAGCCCTGATTTATGAGTCATGACAGTTTCTGAGACATTCTTCTATTTCTGAGAAGATTCTGCTGTACATGTAAACATTCCTAGAAAATGACATTCAAACATTTTTGCATTTATATTTCAATTCACACTTGCTATGAAACCAATACAGATTTTTCTTTGAAGAATAATAGTGATTGTAGTATACGAAAGTTACTCACTTGAAATGTTGTAAATCAACTAGTCATTCACTGACTGTCATTTACCAAAACCCCTGCTAAGCTTACATACGGGCACCCTGGTGGTCCTCTCCCCCCAGGAAAAGCTGCTTCTGAAAGGGGAAATTTTGAGAAGAGAAGAGGTCCAGGGTGCTTGCTCACTCCAAGTTATCCCTTATGTCTACTTATTTTAACAGCAGCCTGGCCTCAAGCCTTTTTGGTGTTTCATTGGACTTCCTCATGTTTTAAGAACAGGTACAGGAAACCCTCCTTTGCTAAAGGAATCTTCTTTAACTGAACAAGTTCTGGAGATCACTACAATGTAAAACCATAAACTGCACATTATGGTTATGTGTATATGCATCAATCCCAGCCATCTCTTGCGCTTTAGTCACTGCTATGGTGAACCAAGCAGACATCATATTGGGCTTGTGGCACTTTCATAGAATCACAGAATAATAGAGTTGGAAGGGGCCTATAAGGCCATCAAGTCCAACAGCCTGCTCAATGCAGGAATCCAAGCATTCCCGACAGATGGCTGTCCAGCTGCCTCTTGAATGCCTCCAGTGGTTCCATTGTCATACGGTTCTAACAGTTAGGAAGTTTTTCCTGATGTCCAGTCAAAATCTGGCTTCCTGCAACTTGAGCCCATTATTCCATGTCCTGGAATCTGGGATGATTGAGAAGAGATCCCAGCCCTCCTCTGTGTGACAACATTTCATGTACTTGAAGAGTCCTATCATATCTCCCCTCAGTCTTCTCTTCTCCAGGCTAAACATGCCCAGTTCTTTCAGGCTCTCCTCATAGGGCTTGGTTTCTAGTCCCCTGATCATCCCTGTTGCCCTCCTCTGAACCCGTTCCAGTTTGTCTGCATCCTTCTTGAAGTGCAGAAACCAGAATTGGATGCAGTATTCAAGATGAGGCCTAACCAGTGCTGAATAGAGGGGAACTAGTTCTTCACGCGATTTGGAAACTATACTTCTGTTAATGCAGCCTAGTATAGCATTTGCCTTTTTTGCAGTCACATCACACTGTTGACTCATATTCAGCTTGTGATCAACGACAATTCCAAGATCCTTCTCACATGTCGTATGGCTGAGCCAAGTATCCCCCATCTTATAATGGTGCATTTGGTTTCTTTTTCCTAAGTGTTGAACTTTGCATTTATCCCTGTTGAATGTCATTCCGTTGTTTTCAGCCCAATGCTCCAGCCTATCAAGGTCCCTTTGAATTTTGTTTCTGTCTTCCACAGTATTAGCTATGCCCCCCAATTTTGTATCATCTGCAAATTTGATAAGCATGCTCTGTACCTCCTCATCCAAGTCGTTAATAAAATGTTGAAGAGCACTGGGCTCAGGACCGAGCCCTGTGGTACCCCACTCGTTACTTCAATCCAGTTTGAGAAGGAACCATTGATAAGCACTCTTTGAGTACGATTCTGGAGCCAACTGTGGATCCACCTGAGAGTTGTTCCATCCAGCCCACATTTAGCTATCTTGCTAATCAGAATATCATGGGGCACTTTGCTGAAGTCGAGATATATTATGTCCACAGCATTCCCACAGTCTACAAGGAAGGTCACCCGATCAAAAAATGAGATAAGATTAGTTTGGCAGGATTTGTTTTTCATAAATTCGTGTTGGCTCCTAATAATGACTGCATCATTTTCATGGTGCTTACGGACTGACTGCTTTATAATCTGCTTCAGAGTTTTTCCAGGGATTGATGTTAGGCTTGTAGGATTGATGTTAGGTTTGTAGTTCCCTGGTTCCTCCTTTTTGCCCTTTTTGAAGATAGGGACAACATTAGCTCTCCTCCAGTCATCTGGCACTTCACCAGTCCTCCACGATTTCGCAAAGATAATAGACAGCGGTTTTGAAAGGTCTTCAGCCAGTTCTTCAATACTCTAGGATGCAGTTTATCAGGCCCTGCCAATTTGAACTCATTCAAAGTGATTAGGTATTCCTTGACCGTTTGTCTGTCAAGCTCAAGCTCCAATCCTGCCCCTTCTACTTCATGTTTCCTGGGAGGGTCATAGACCCTTTTTTGGAAGAAGACGGAGCCAAAGTAGGAATTGAGCACTTCTGCCTTTTCTTTGTCACCCGTTATCGTTTTGCCATCCTCAATAAGTAGCTGTGCCACCATTTCTTTTCTCTGTCTTTTACTATGGATGTACCTGAAGAAAGCTTTTTTGTTGCTTTTAGCATCCCTCACTAACCTCAGCTCATTCTCAGCTTTAGCCTTCCTGACACCATCCCGGCAATTCTGTGATACCTGCCTGTACTCTTCCTTTGTGGCCTGGCCTTCTTTCTACTTCCTGTATTTGTTTTCAGGTCATCTCTAAGCTTTTTGTGAAGCCACACTGACTTCTTCTGCTGTTTCTCCCCTTTCTTCCTTGTTGGGATTGCTTGCCATTGCGCTTTTAGAATTTCCTTTTTTAGAAACTCCCACCCATCTTGGACTCCTTTTCTCAGTAGGGTCGCTTGCCATGGAACCATACTTACAATTGTTCTCAGTTTATTGAAATCAGCTTTCCTGAAGTCCAGGGTGTGCGTATGGCTACTCTCAGCTTTTGCTTCTGTTAAAATCAAGAATTCAAGTATGGTGTGGTCACTTTCCCCCAGAGTTCCCGTAACTGCCACTTCATCCACCAAATCACCTCTGTTGGTAAGAATCAAGTCCAGGGTAGCTGATCTTCTGGTTGCTTCCTCCACTTTCTGTAGGAGGAAGTTATCTCCAACACAAGTCAGAAATTTCTTGGAGGGGCCGTGTTTGGCAGAATTTGTCTGCCAACAGATATCGGGATAATTGAAGTCCCCCATTACTACTACATCATGACTCCTCGAAACATTGGCAATTTGCTTTTCAAAAGTTACATTCTCATCTTCTCCTTGATTGGGTGGTCAGTAGTAGACTCCAAGCACCACATTCCTTTTATTATTTGCCCCATTAATTTTAATCCAGATACTCTCAGTGGAGCTACCAAGCTCATCTTCCTGAATTTCTGTGCAGGGATATATATTCTGTGCAGGGATATATATATATATATATATATATATATAGCACGACTCCACCTCCCTTTTTATTCCTTCTGTTCTTTTTGAACAAGTCATATCCTTCAATTGCTGTATTCCAGTCATGAGAGTCATCCCACCAAGTTTCAGTTATACCTATGAGGTCATAATTGCCCTCCTGTATTAAGAGTTCAAGTTCGTCCTGCTCGTTTCCCATGCTCTGCACATTAGTATACAGACATCGAAGACCATGTGATTTATGGCTTTGCTGCCTTACTACTTTTTTCTGACGACTGTTACTGGGCCCTATTAGAGCTGATCTCTCTGTTCCCATGATTGTGCACAAGCCTTTATCAGTAGTTACCACCAAGTTTACGTCTCCCTCCCCCTTAGGATTCAGTTTAAACCCCTCCTGATGAACTTCTCCATGCTGTGGCCAAACACATTCTTCCCAGTCCTTGTGAGATGCAACCTATCACTTGCCAACAGTCCATCTTCCAGGAAGCATATCCCGTGGTCCCAGAATCCAAATCTCTCACGTCGGCACCACCTTCATAGCCATTCATTCACACAGAGTATTTCCCTTTCCCTTTCTACTCCTCTTCTAAGTACTGGAAGGATGGATGAAAAAACTGTCTGGGCCCCAAAGTCCTTGAGTTTCCTTCCCAGCACTTCATAGTCTGATGTGATTTCTTCATAGCTCCGTTTGGCAGTATCATTTGTTCCCACATGGATGAGGAGAAAGGGATACCTGTTGGTGGGCTTGATGAGTGATGGCAACCCTTCTGTCACATCTCTAATCCATCCTCCAGGTAGACAGCATACCTGGCGAGTCCACGGATCTTCTCAGCATACTTGGGTTTCGACCCCTCGCAGTAGGGAGTCTACAACTACTAGTAGTCTTCTCTTCTTGTTGTGGGGTGTGGTTACATTGCCCCTGCTTGATTGAGCTTCAGCCTCTTGCTCGTTGTCTCATGGGGTCTCCTGTAATTCTTCCACCACAGGCTGTCCTCCAGTCTCATCCTCGAGTGGTTGAAAGCAGTTTCATAGTTCCACTGGTGAAGGGTGTCTTCTAGCTCTTCTGCTCCTGTCACCCTTTCCCACGGGGTTTCCTCCACTTTGTTGCTCCTCTCCAAAGCAGTCTCCTCTTCTGCTACCTCATGCTATTGCTCTTCCACCTCCACTTCTCTTTGCTGCTGTTGTACCAGCGTTCTGTCTAAGAACTCTTCATCTTCTCTTATTGTCCTCAGTGTGGCCACCCGCCGTTCCAGGCCTCTAACCTTTTCTTCCAACAGTGCCACGAGCTTGCACTTGTTGCACGTGTACACCATGTTGTTCTCAAGCAAGAAAACAAACATGGCACACACCTTGCAGGTCATAACCACTGGAGCATCCTTCCCATTCATTCTTTCTTTTACCTTTTGTTTCTTCCTAACTACTTGTTTTGGAGTGGCCTGTGCTTTGTCCTGTCCTACTTCAGGGTAAACTTGAGAGTCCCACTGGTATGTGCTGCACTGTACTAGAGGAAATAGTATTTTTTAATTTTTTTTAGGGACCTCCCCCTTGACCTCCCGTGTTGAGCTCCTTTGTCAAACTCCTGTTTGCTCTGCCTATTCACGTGCTCTCTGAAAGCTGGCTTGCGTATGTCTCCTCACCTGTTGACCAACTGAGACAGCTCCCTCTGCTCTACTCTGTTAGGAGTCAGGAAACAGACTTCTTCTGCTAAGAATGACTATGTGATATACTTTAGGTGACCATTTCCAAAGCAGGAAGATATACATCTTCTGTAATTCTTAGCTGGCTGGGACTTCAACCCATACTGCTTTCCTGCCTGTCTATATCAGAAATGGTGGCCATTATGAGATCAATGTACCCAGTAAGACAGGACTCACACTCAAATCATGATAAAAAGTGATCCTGTTCCCCCCCCCCCCCAAGTTCTTGCTTTTTCCATTTCCAGGTTAGTATACAGCCCAAACTGAAAGCAAGAAGTTATCTCAATATCAGTAAGACAAGTACTGAAGGGCAGTCTTTGGGGTCCAGTTTCCAAATGGAAGTGCCAAAACCTAACAGCACTGCTGGATGAGACCAAAGGCCCATCTAGCCCAACTCACACTGGCCAGTCAGATCCCTATGGGAAGCCTGCAAGTAGAACCTGAGTGCAACAGCACTCTCCCCACATGAGATTCCCAGCAATTGGTATACAGAGGCATACTGTTTATGACAATGGAGGTAAAACATAGTAATTATGACTAGTAACCATTGATAGCCCTATCCTCCATGAATTTGTCCTCCAGGAAAGACGCAACTATCTTTCCTTCCTTGGAAAGTGCACAACAGGACTCACAGAAGTCTAGCTATATGGACTGAGCAACCCACACTGGGCCTGCGGACTGTCATAGGCCACAGTTTCCTGTCTATGGATACTGTAGTAACTGGATGCTTTGGAACAATGCATCTGATCCCCTAAACAAGGGCTGCCTAGATGGATACTTAAATGGTACGACATGGCATCTATCATGTGTAAATTATTGATTGCAATCCGTTCCATTCATGATAATGATACATACATACATACATACAAGCTAATATATTACAAGGTTAACCCAATCATTTTAAAGTGGTACAAAAATCCAAAGACAAACTTGAAATTCCTGCATAAAATGTTATCTTTGTGTAAAACATCTCATGCCACAGCACATCTGCTGCATGATCATGCAATGAAACATTGTCACCACCATAACAAACAGTTTATATTGTGCCCCATTAATAGATTTTCCATATCCTCATCCAGCTGTGCAGGACAGCTGGCCAAGCTGAAGTAACTGTGCAGATACTAGTCATTCTTGTATTCCTGCTCGTCTACATTCAACCCCCAAAGAGAATGCAATGCCCTCTGGGTAAGCAGCTCTTCCAAGAGATGTTAAAAGTGATGAAACAATGGCCACCTTGCAGTTTCTTAAAGACCTATTTATCTGAATTGGCCTTCTGTAGACTTTACCTGTACCTAGGGTGCAACTGGAGTTGCTGTCTGAGTATATACCATTAACCATCAAAATACTGCAGGATCAGTTTTGTAACTGGAAATTGCTTTGGGCCATTGTCTGATGTGACAGACTTGCTCCAAACAGAATTTCCAGCTGTTGTATTCTGCAGCCCGCAAAACAAAGAGCAGGCAGAGTGGAGTTAGGGACATTGGTCAGGATAGATGCATTATACCCATCCCCTGTTCCAGGCCTGTCCACAACCAGAAGATAACTGGGGGATGTAAGACTCCATCCAATCTTCGACTGCTGTTGTGTAACGCCAGGTCTGTAGTTCAGAAAACATCACTCATCCATGATCTTATCCTGGATGAGAACGCAGACCTGGTGTGTATTACGGAGACCTGGCTGGATGAGGCCTCAGCTCCCATTCTTGAGGCCATGTGCCCAGCCGGTTTCCAATATGCACAGCAGTCGCAGATTGGTAGGCGAGGAGGGGGAGTGGCAGTTATCTATCGGGAGTCCTTGGCCTTCACCAGACCTCCTCTCCACGAGACCAAGTTTGTCGATTGTATGTACTGGAGGTTGGGACCAAAGGGTAGTTTAGGGATTCTGCTTGTGTACCGCCCACCTCGCTGCACGGCAGACTCCCTGACCGAGGTGCTTGAGGTGGTTTCGGGTGTGCGGTTGCTCTCCCCAGACTTGGTAGTTTTGGGGGACTTTAACGTGCACGCTGAGGCCACTCTCACTGGAGCCCCTCGGGATTTCATTGAAACCATGACTTTGTGGGAACTGCACCTAAGTAATATGGGTCCCACCCATGTAACCGGTCATACTATTGACCTTGTGTTTGTCTCGGGAGAGGAGGGAAGTGTTCTGGAAATGGGGACTATTTCTTCTAACCCCGTGTCATGGTCAGATCACTATCTGGTGAATATGGATTTCTCAATGCCGCATACCCTCCGCAGGGGACAAGGACCTATTAGGATGGTCCGCCCCAGACACCTGATGGAGCCTAAGGGATTCCTGAATGCGCTGGGTGATTTGGAGCTAACTGAAGGACGCCCAGTCGAGACCCTAGTGATGGAGTGGAACAGGGAGATCACTGGGGCGATAGACCGGGTGGCCCCGAAACGTCCTCTCCCCCTGAATAGAACTCAGACTGCACCCTGGTATACACCACGGTTACGCGGTCTGAAACAGGAGGTGAGACGACTAGAACGCCGGTGGTGGAAATCCCGCTCTGAAGACGATCGGACACTGGTTAGAGCGGCAATTGTAGCCTACCAGTTGGCAACAAAGGCAGCAAAGAGGCAATTCTTTGCTGCCTCTATTGCGTCGGCAGAGTGTTGTCCCAGGAGGTTGTTCCAAGTGGTCCGAAGCCTGGTCGGTCCAGTTGCTCAGGAACCCATGGAGCATTCTAAAGCCTCCTGTGACACATTTGCTAAACACTTTGCCAATAAAATCGAGCACCTGAAGAGCGGAATTCCACACGCCGTGGTTACAGGTAGTGGTCCAGAGTCGGCCAGTTCCATTCCGGTCTGCTGGGATCGGTTTCAGCCTCTTCTCTCTGAGGAAGTGGACAAGGTGCTCTCTACAGTGAAACCAACCATTTGCTTGCTTGATCCTTGCCCTTCGTGGCTCGTTATGAGCTGCAAAGAGGGACTGGACAGAGGGATCAAGGCAGTGGTTAATGCATCCTTGGAAGAGGGTGCAATGCCATCAGCCCTCAAGGAG
This sequence comes from Rhineura floridana, assembly GCF_030035675.1. Classification (NCBI taxonomy): domain Eukaryota; kingdom Metazoa; phylum Chordata; class Lepidosauria; order Squamata; family Rhineuridae; genus Rhineura; species Rhineura floridana. Next base: position 153,141,854 of record NC_084483.1, read on the forward strand.
GCAGTGATAAAGCCCATCTTGAAAACATCCTCCTTGGATCCCCAAGAGTTGAACAACTTTCGCCCAGTCTCTAATTTACCATTCTTGGGCAAGGTGATTGAGCGAGTGGTGGCCAAACAGTTACAGACACACTTGGATGAAGCGAATTATTTGGATCCTTTCCAATCAGGCTTCAGGACTGGATACGGAACTGAAACAGCCTTGGTCGCTCTGGTGGATGATATGAGGAGGGCGTTGGACAGGGGAGAATATACGTTCCTTGTCCTCCTGGATCTCTCAGCGGCTTTCGATACCGTTGACCATGATATCCTTTTAAATCGCCTGGAGGAACTGGGAATAGGGGGCACTGTTTTACGGTGGCTCCGTTCCTATCTCTCCGGTAGATATCAACGGGTGGCATTGGGGGATGAGGTTTCAGACCCTTGGCCTCTTAATTGTGGAGTGCCACAGGGTTCTATCCTCTCCCCCATGCTATTCAACATCTATGTGAAACCGCTGGGAGCCATCATCAGGAGTTTTGGGCTGCAGTGCCACCAATATGCGGATGACACTCAGCTCTATCTCTCATTAAAGTCCTCACCAGAGTTGGCTGTGAACACCATGTCCAAGTGCCTGGAGTCCGTAAGTGGATGGATGGGAGAGAACAGGCTGAATCTGAACCCCGACAAGACCAAGGTGTTGCTCATGGGTGATAAGAGAAGGTTGGGAAATTTTGACTTGGTGCTTAATGGGGTGAGACTACCCCTGAAGGACCAGGTCCGCAGCCTAGGGGTCATTCTTGACTCCCAGCTGTCCATGGAGGCTCAGGTTTCGGCAGTGAGCCGGGCAGCTTGGTATCAATTACATCTGGTACAGAGGCTGCGACCCTACCTTCCTGTGCATCTGCTCCCACGAGTGATACATGCCCTGGTCTCCTCTCGCTTAGACTACTGTAATGCGCTCTACGTGGGGTTACCCTTGAAAACGGTCCGGAAATTGCAGCTGGTACAGAATACGGCAGCCCGCGTGATAAAGCAGAGCCGCCGCTGGGATCATATCACCCCAGTGTTGGGAGATCTACACTGGTTACCAGTTGTTTACCGGGCCCAATTCAAGGTGTTGGTACTGACCTTTAAAACCCTATATGGTTTCGGCCCAGTTTATCTGAAGGAACGCCTCCAGTATCACCAATTATGCCGCCAAACAAGATCAGCCTCACAAGACCTTCTCTCGGTCCCACCGGTGAAAACAGCTAGGCTGGTGCGGACCAGAGAGAGGGCATTTTCGGTTGTGGCCCCCACCCTCTGGAACTTGCTTCCTTTTGATCTCCGTCATGCCCCCTCCCTGATGGTCTTTCGCCGGGCCTTAAAGACCTGGCTATTCAGGCAGGCTTATGGGATTGCCGGGGCAGATTAAGGTTATAGTGTATTAATTGAAAGATGTTTTAGATTATTGTTGACTGTATTTGTATTATATTGTATTTTATATTGTTGTAAGTCGCCCAGAGTGTCCGTTAATTCGGACAGATGGGCGACTACTAAATAAAATTTTATTATTATTATTATATCAACACTGATCAGAGAACCTCATAAGACAACTGTCCCTAACACAAATGACATATCATCCAAAGAGAAGCCATTTTTGATGTGAACTGAGCAACAGGGAATTTGTGAAAAATAATTGCCTCACAATGAGACCAAATCTAGCATTGTCTGATGCTAACACAAGCAAATCCTGCAGCGACGCCACACATAAACAAGATTTCCATGCAAAGTGAAGGCAGTGTTTGGTGCCATTTAAACTAGACTTACGGAACTTGTTTAAAGGGTGGAAACTTTGAGAGGAAGCTGGAGTTTTACATCAAGAAAGGCAGGAAAAGGAGACACAAATAGGAATGCATTTCTCATGTAGATTATTGGACTAAGGGAAAGAGATTAATGCAGGTGTAAGGAACCTTTGCCCTCTCCAGATATTGCTGAACTACAGCTCCCATCATCCCTCACCATGGGTCAAGCTTGCTGGAGCTGATGGGAGTTGTAGTTCAGCAACATCTCAAGGGCCAGAGGTTCCCTACTTCTCAATTAATACTGTCTTTTCCCAAGACAGTTCACTTGTGCAAACACTATTGTCAAGACTCTCACAACAGATGGGACTATGGGACTCTAAAGCCCCATATGCACTGAATATTTAAAGCAGTATCATACCAGTATCATACCACAGTCATGACTTCTCCCCAAGAATCCTGGGAAGTATAGTTTAAGGGTGCTGAGACCCCTATTCTTTTCATGGAGCTACAATTCCCAGAGCTCCCTGGAAAGTGGGATTGATTGTTAAACCATCTAGAAAGCAGCCACGGTGTGTTTGAAGGTGTGCAAAGAAAGCAAGATGATCATTAACACCAAGAAAATGGAAAGCTAGGATCCTGAAGGGCAGACCAGCACATGTTTTTGAACAACATATGTAGATTTCACACACACACGTTTCTACTTTGGTAAACAAAAGAAGCTTCTTCCTTGTTAGGGAACTTGGATGGATAGCAACAGATTATAATTTAGGGATACACAATGTTTTCCCAGGAAGTGATAGGCCAACACTTGCATTGCTGTGCTTGCATAAAGCAGAGATGTGTAAACCTGCTGTCCCCCTCCCAAGAGACCTTGTCTTACTGAGTCACTTTTTGTTTCCTTCAAAATACCTCTGAAGTTCTTGAGGACCTTCAAAGCTAGAGCATCTCTGTCAGGGATAGAGTTCTGTAACTGCACAACCACAGAGAAAAATACACGATGAGCCCAGGGGGAAGCATCCTTACATTCTAGGAGTGTAGGTGATGATAGGGAGACATGACGTAAGAAGCTGCCTTACAGTATAATACCATGTCAGACTATTTACAGTATCCAACTAACATTGTCTACTCTGACTGCCTGTCAATCTCTCAGGATTCAGGCAGAGGTCTTTCCCACCACCTGCTATTTATGACCCTTTAACTGGAGAGGCCAGGGATTGAACTGGGGACCTTCTGCATGCAAAGCACGTGCTCTAACATTGAGCTATGGTCCCTCTCTGCAGGAAAGCCACAACTAGTCTCCAAAGAACAATAGCATGCAAAGAGAAGAAAAGTGCAAATGTATTGATGATTCTTCGCCTATCAGTTGCACCGTTAAAGGTTATTTTAAACACTCTCTGGAGGAAGGAACAGGGAAACCGTGTTTCACAATAATCTGGAAATGCCTACACATACATACATGCTCTGAAAGTACATGCTATGAATGCACTTTCTATCCCTACCCCATCTCTATGCGTTCATTGAGAACAGAACATACACACATTCAACTTGTATGCCCCTAAGCTATCTGTAAATAATGGGGGACGCCTCATTTTGCAAGGTTCTTGATCACACATACAAAGCCTAAGCACATACAACTTGTATATACACAAGCTCTGTGTACACACACACACACAGGGGGGGGGCTGGAAATAGTATGCATAATCCCTCTCCACATATTTAGTGCATGTACTTCCAGATAATGTGAACAGAGCAAACCAAGTCAGCTATGGATTAAAGCCAAATACTTCCTTGGAGATCTCCAGAGTTCCATTTTTATTGTTATTGTCTTGATTTCCATCCTTGGGCAAACGCTTTTGTTTCTCCAGGTGAGTAATGGGAAAAATAGCACTATCCCTATCTCATTTGATACTTAAAAGCTTATTGTTAGAATGGCTTTGGCTGAACATGCAAAGTGCTGTATAAATTGCTCAGCATTATTGCTGTTATTAACTTCCTCACAGGAGGATTATGGAGCTTCATAATTAATGTTTGTAAAACAATGCCAGATCATTAATCGGAACAGGCTAGAGAAGTGCAGAGGATTAAAAGTGCTCTGTAATCTGATGTGGGCTTTAATTCTCTGTGCAACGCTTAACTGAAAAAGGGAAAAGAAGAAAAGGAAAAACAACTCTGAGATGGTGTCCCTCCAAAATGGGAGAGGAGGTGGGCTGGTTATGCTATATATGAGGTTGGCATTACATATACTTAACTACAATGGAGACCATCATTCTCCAAAAGCATGGCAGAGTGAATTCTTGCTTCAGGCAATGAACATGCAGTTACCTTACTGCCATTTGCGGTTATCTAAAGCTGTGAGCACACTAGCCGCTTACATCAAAGCGTTTTCATTGGCCACACCTGGAGGGGCAACGGGTTGGTCTGCCAATCAGTTGTGAAATATGTTTGAAGTTGAACTTTATAAAAAAAATGCACTTGAGCTGATCCTACCAGGTTTTACAGTAAAAAGGGGTGGAGTTTGACTAGGGTTGTGTGCTCCTATTTTCAGAAGAAAAGAGAGGTGGAGATGCATTGCAACTAGAACAGTGAGTGTGTCTCTACCCTAAGTGTCCCACTTGAACTGGTGAACTATGAAAGCGGAGCAGCATTAGGGGTAACACAGGGCACCAAGCTCAAGTCTCCAGAAGAAGACCGGTTGGTCTGAAGTCCAACTGCCTCTAGGTTTTTTGTTTTTCTCTTTAGCAGAACATACAAAGCCACTCTAAATATATGCCAGCTGAGGACGCATGATTGACTCAAAAGGACTTTGTGATCTGCTTCAGCTCTTAACATACTGTCAGCCAACTTAGGAGGCTGGGATATATTTGCTTAGCATGCCAAGATTATAGACAACCTTCATTTTGAGAGCCAGGAAATATTTTTTTCCTCCAGTTCTGGTTGGCTGCTGAATCTGTGTATCACTTCCTTCCCACATAGGCAGTGAATCGGCTCTAGTGTTTAGGCTGAACTTTCAGGGCGATGTCTGGGGTGCTGCAAGGTGCAGATTCACTGCCCCACTGACATCAGGGCCACCAGTCTGCAGTGCATACAGGCAGTGGTACACTTAGGTAATTTAAGACTCTGGAAAAAATGATCTTACCAGAGGGGGCAAGGGGGCTCATTAGATGGCAATGTGTATTATATATTTTAAAATACAGTACGTCAGCTCTGCTGCATTTGGGGGCCCTCGTGCTCTATGGACTGAGTGGTGCCCTGGACATGTCCCAAGATTTTGCCTCGACAGCATGACTACATGTACAACAGGTTGGAAGATACAGGAGATAGGGCACACACTGAAAACACCCACTGAACCATGTTTCAGAGACCTGAGTTATATTTCAAGTAACGCTTTTAAGCCCATCAAGTCTCACAAAGAAGCTTGCAATATATCACTTAACTTGCACGGCATTATCTGCCAGCATTCTCATAAAAAAACCCTGGACATAGCACAACCTCTCATATTACTTCCCATTCCAGAGTGGCTGTTCTAAGGAATCATTGGCAGTGTACAAAAGTCAACCACTCTTTTCTATGACTAGCCTACCAGTACTCTAAATCTGCTTGCAACTGAGAACTTTGGCTCTCCTCCTTTGCCTTTCAAAAACCACCACCATTCATTTTTATGAAAAAGAATTGTAAATAATTCCCACCCAGTCCAGGAAGCAAAATACATATTGAAAATTCCATGATGATTGACTCATAGACCTCCAGCTTACTGGAGTCCTACACTGTCCAGTGTTTAGCACAGGGGTTGCCAACCTTTTTTTGGACCAGGGGTACATTTCAAATTTCAAGAGATTGCCGAGGGTACTGGCCACAAAATGGCTGCCATGGGGGTGTGGCATGTCACAAAAGAGCTGCCATGGGGGCGTGGCATAATGCAAAATTAGAGAGTGTACCATTATTGCTGCTTCTCCCCCCCCCCAACAACCTCGTGTTTACCATGGGAAGCCAGCTATGTCCTGTGGGTCCTGATTGTGGAGATACAACTGTTGAAGGCACGAGAACCTTGTTTTCCTCAATGCCAATCCTCAACCAAAGCCTAGGCTGCCATCCTGTACTCACTTACTTGGGAATAAGCCCCATTAAACACTAAGATATACTACATGAAGTATACATGTATACCATTGCATTGTAGGTTAACTATACAGTGAATTCTTAATGAGTGGCTAGACATCAGCTCTTGTACAGCAGGAGACATAGAATCATAGAATAGTAGACTTGGAAGGGGCCTATAAGGCCATCAAGTCCAACCCACTGCTAAATGCAGGAATCCAATCAACGCATTGCAGACTAAGCCTCTGCAGACTTTTCACATTTTGCATTTGGGAAGGGGATTCTTTTAACATCTACCCACACATATTGTGTAGTAGTATTTGCAGAAAATACACATCTAGGAAGTATCCCATCTCAGACAAGCCCACCACAAGAAAAATGCATCCTGGTTGCTAGGTAAAAAGGAAGGACATACTAAGGAAATTCCAAAGACTACTAGAAAATAAGAGAGAAACAAGGAAAATGCACTAAGGGGGAGGGGAAAACAGACACACTTTAGGACCGCAGGAATTCCTATTGTCTGATATCCAAGCAACTCACTTCTCAATCACAGCTCTGACCTCACTCGTTGACTAAACACCGACAGGTAGGAGCTGCCAGTCTGGCTTATTTCATAGAAATCACTAAGAAGGGTACCTGTACATTTTGCTTCATAGCTTTCTTTCTAGGAGAGCTAGAGACTTCCTTTAAAAAAAACCTCAAGAGTCTGGTGCCCAAGGCCTTTGTAGATGTCATGGCAACCCCGGCTTATCGTATCAGTTAATGAAGTCCTGTCAAGAATACCTCAGTTGGACAACTGGATGTTTCCTTTGGGAAGAAGAGGAAGATATAAAATCAATCAATCAATCAATCAATCAATCAATCAATGTACAGGTACTTGTGTAGTTAGCACCTTCCTCTCTATATTCCTCCTCTCTACTATCGGAATAACACAAGCCCTTTTCAGACAATCCATCATTTTAGACTGAACACGTGTAAAAAGGACAAGCAGGGGCACCAGGATCATAGCTCCAAGCTCCACTCCTGATTACACACCTTCCCTTGAAAGTTAGAACAGATCTGAGGAACATAAAACACATTGGGCTCTCTGATCAGGGGCAGGCCATGTGATTCTACTCAGGGCATGTTACTGACATCCCGGGCTCCGTTGGGAGGAACAGCAGGATATAAAATGAAGGAATGAACACTCTCTCTCATGCATGTTGATTCATTGTCTTAAAAGGGCAAGTGTCTATTCAGTTTCGGAGGTGTTCAGAGACACCAGGGAGAGTCAATTCTCACTGCATGGGTTAAAGCAGATGACTTTCCCATACAGCAGGGTTGGGAAACCTGCAGCCCTCCATATTTTGTGGGACCCCAAGAGGTCGGAATGATGGGAGCTATAATCCGACCACATCTGCTGGGCCACAGGTTCCTCATTTCTGCCACAGAGCTAAAGTGAAATGGGGGGGAGGGAGTTGGATTACAATTTGAATTTTGGGTATAAAATGTAAGGTCATACCTATCAGCCTTTTCTAGATCAGCTTTTTTCCAGATGCCATAAGCATAAGTTGTCAGTACAGTATTCATGCCAGCTATTAAATCAGTGTAGAAAGCAACTGCCATGGCATTCTAATTGAAATATCAACTACTGCTATCAACTAATATAATTGGAAGTGAATATTCGTAAGAGAAAATACTATTTCACAGAGCACCTAGTTAAACTATGGAGTTCGCTCCTACAAGATGTATAAGGGGTATAAGGCTGCTAGTATCAGAAGAGGTATGCCTCACATGACCACTTGCCGGGGAGGCACAAGTGAGAAGAGAAATGCTCAGGTCCTGACCATCTAGTTGACCATTGTGAAGACAGGATGCTGGGCTAGTTGGGCCTTTGCTCTGATTCAGAAGGGCGCTTCTTATGTTCTTAACTACAGAAGTCAGCGGATGTCTCAGACCAGGCTACAGAAGCAATACCAGAACAACTGGCTTATGAACACCTGGGAGCATCAAAGTGACACAGTGTGTCTTTGTGTTGAGGTTTTGTTCTGGAGAGTGAAGAAATTTGGGACCTCCAACCACTGCTTGGAGAAGTGGATTGGTGTGGCGTGGGTTGTTAGGCAGAGCTTTCAGTGAACCCAGGTTGGGGCACTGGTCACAGCTGCTTGTAGCTGAAAAGTGGATTTAAAAAAAGCCATACCAGAAATCTAACGGGGCGAAGGAGGGAGAGAGATGAGAGGGGAAGGGAGTGGAGATGTGGGAGGAGGAAGCCATTGGGAGACTCTTGAAGAATTATTCTTATCAGAGAAAGGAAATCACTGGCAATTCCATTAGCTAGTCGAGTACCAGCTGCCTGCCCCTGCACGTACAGCAGATGCTGCAAAGCTGAACAACCTCAGTGCACACACTAAACAAAATAGCCTTCTGGACACTTAATACCACGAATCATCAATAACCCCCTCTGTGCTCACTGGGAAAGGAGATACAGAACATGCTGTATGAAGTCCGCATTACAAGAAGCTGTCATGATGAATCCAAGTTATATTGCCACATATTAGCAGGTCATCTAAATGATGGTGGAGATCTAAACGTTATTACAAAACATGAGTTGCTTTGCTTTTGCTGTGTTTGGTCATAATTCTGTCTGGTGCCAACCTTCTCTGGCAGGCTGCCAAGGAGACAGATATGCCACTGCTGGGTTTTGTGCATAAAATTATTTAGCCAATTAGGGACTGGGGTGGGCCACTTCTTTTATTTGCTGAGGACGATCCTCTTCTCAAGGTATTCAGCATGAACTGTAGCAGAAGTATTCAACCTTCTAAAAGGCGCTTCTAAAGCAGGAATGGGGAATCTTGTTGGCTCATGGGCCAAATTTGACAGGTGGGCAGCCCTGCCCCTTGTCAATCACCTGACATCACACATGATATTAGGTAACTTGGTGCTTTGAAGTCCCAAAGTTGAGACATTGTGACTTCAAGCACAGCCAAAATTTGTAGGTTTGTGGGTGCGAGACAGTTCCCTGCAGGGAACTCACTCATGTACTTGAATCAAGCTGGACTGACCACTTCACATATCATTTGATGTGAGGGGAAGTCAGTCCTCCTTAGTGGTAGGTTCGGTGCACAAGACGGCACCCTTACCTGCCCCACACTTGATATTATATATTATGTCATGTACAGGGAGGGTGGGTGTGGCTTGCCCAAAATGACCTCATGGCTCAAATGGGGAAATCTGCTGGGCCATGTCTGGTTCATAAGCCAGAGGTTCTCCATTCCTGTTCTAGAGGAATATTTTCCGAAGTCAGACTCTTTAGCGTGAAACTGCTACAAGATTTGCTCATTTCCGTTCAAAGTCTGAATGCCTGATCAGTGTCCAAGCACCACCGCAAATAAGTCAACAAAAGCTATTAGCCCTCAAAAATGTTCACCAGTCCGTCGGTGGGCACGTTACAATGTACCCCATTAATGACATATTGACAGCCTGACGACAGAAATTTCCCTGCACAATCACCTGAAGGCACTTTTTATTTACCACACAAAAGTAGACTAGTGCAGCCTTTCCCAACCTGCTGCCATTCAGATGTTATTCTTTGTATCATCACCACCACCACCACCACCACCTGCTTCAAACTGATGTTATCACAATAAGATTAATACATAAAATACAAAATAAGTTACAAATCCCACTTACAACAAATACAAAAGTATTAACATCTAAACAGTGTGTGGAAATAAGATACAGTTAGTGGAAATAAGATACAGGAAAGGTGTGGGTAAAGAAAGTCTTAGCAGGCGCCAGAAAATATACAGATTTGGTACCTGCCTTAAGTATATGGGAATGGGGCTCTATAAAGTGGAGAATACCCAGCTGACGACTCAGTGCCATGTTACATCCAACTGGCCTGGTGCTGCACTTGGCATTGGCAACAAGGATCTCCCCAACTGAGCATAGTGACAGGGCAGGTGTGTAGGGGGAGAGGTGCTCTTGTTGGATGACAATGCTCATCAGCCCCAGTCAGCATTGTCAATGGCTTGGGATGGTGAAAGTTATAAGTCCAAACATCGGGGGGGGGGGGACAAACCAGATGAGGGAAGGCTGGACTAGTGACTATTCACAACCTGGATCCAACTATTATCACCAAATCAATTTTCCCCTGTAACACAGATGTTTTGCTTGACTCAATGCTTCGGGGAAAGAAAAAATGGGTGTTTTGTATTCTGCACCATTTTTCTCCCTCCCTGTATCAGTTGTTCTGTTCACATACACCTAGCGTGATGCATTCCTTTTTTTTTTTTTTTTTTGGTACCTTTTCCAAGGTTACACTAAGGCAAAGCAATGTTAAAGCACATGCAAGCGTCACAATGCAATGGAGCAATGGAGCCATTGTGCTTTACTGTTTTTCCCAAATCCCAACAGGAATCTGGATAGGGTGTCTTTTTGGCACTAGTACATTATTTCAGGAGCTGCTGAGATTTCTCCATTTATTATTCTGAACTAGGTACAAATTTTCTTTAACAGAAAGTGCTAACAAGCATCAACCCTGTTACAAAGAACTTCCTTGCACTAAACATCAGGTGACGCACCAGCGGTCGGGCAGGTGAGGCAATTGCCAAGGGCCGCAGGGGCTCAACCTGGCCATGTCACAATTCCTCACCCTCCCCACCAGGCCCCCAGCTTTTTCATCCCTGGTAGCTGCCCAGCATTTTTTATTGCCCAGAATGTAATGCTCTGGCCACAGATTTATAATCCAAGTATCTACTTTGATTTTTATTAAAACCCCAAGGTCCACCAAGAAGTGCCAAGTGAAAAACAGTGTTAGGAAGTGCAGCATATTATTATAATTAAGGAACAAGGCGCCTCCCAGCACAAGCCCAGCCCAACAGTGGAATTTGTTTGCACTACCAAAACTGAGCTCACAGTTTTGTCCCACAAAAATCCACCCGTGGCTCCCACGCTACCTCCTTTCTTCACCTTTGCAGCCTAGTTTTCTTAACAATGTTAATATTTTGTTATTTAAATTTTTGTGCACTGTATATTCTTTTTCTGATGTGTATTTTGTATTTGTGTTTATTTTTTTTGTGAGCCGCCTTGAGGGCCTTTTGGCCAAAAGGTGGCATAGAAATAGAATGAATGAATGAATGAATGAATGAATGAATAAATAAATAAATAAATAAATAAATAATAGTCTGGAAGAGGAGCTGCAATCCTTACTGCAAATTACTCCAAGATCTACCAGCAATCCTAATCTACCTTCTGCCAAACCTGATTCTGGACTGTTGATAATCAAAGGAGGATGATAAGGAAGACAGACCATCTGTACCTTTAAGGGTGGTGTAGAGCAGGGGTTATCAGATGGTGCAGTTGCTCTCAGCCTTGCATGGCAAGCTGCACCTCCCAAAAATTCCTTCTTCTGCACCATTGCTATCCTGTGTGTATTTCCCATCCCACCCACTCTCATATTTGGTCGCCTTGGTCATCCTGATGGATGAACTTTATGAGAAGAACAGGGGGAATACTTGATCTTTCAAATAACTTACTGTTATTCTTACTTGATCTCTCAGCATCTTTTGATACCATTGATCATAGTATCCTTCTGAGCCAACTTGGTGAGATGGGTATTGGAGGCACTGTTTTACAGTGGTTCTGATCCTATCTCAAGGGTCATTTTTGGAGAATAGCATTGGGTGATTGTCATTTGGCCCCCTGGCAGTTGTGCTGTGGGGTGCCGCAGGATAACTTTTTGTCACCAATGCTGTTTAACATCTATATGAAGCACTTGGGAGTGGTCATCAGGAGATTTGGAGTGAGATGTCAGCAGAAGCTCATAACACCCAGCTCTATTTCTCTGTAATATCAGAAGAGGGAGAGGCCGTACAAGCGTTGGACCAGTGCTTGGACTCGGTGGTGGGCTGGATGAGGGCCAATAAACTGAGTCTGAATACTAGCAAGAAGGAGACACTGTGGGTTGTTGGTTCCTGCGTTTGGATAATTGGTCAGTTGCCTGCCTTGGATGGGGTCATACTCCCTCTGAAAGAGCAGGTTCATAGTCTGGGCATGCTCCTGGATCCATCTTTGTTGCTAGAAGCCCAGGAGACCTCAGTGGCTAGGAATGCCTTCTACCAGCTTCGGCTGGTAAGACAGCTGCGGCTGTTTCTGGACTGGGATAGCCTGACCACTGTTCTCCACACGCTGGTAACCTCCAGGCTGGATTACTTTAATGCACTCTATGTGGGGCTGCCCTTGAGGTTGATCTGGAAGCTGCAGCTGGCACAGAATGCGGCACCACTGCTCACTGGGACAGGGTATTGCCAACGTTACCCCCCTGCTGAAGGACCTGCACTGGCTGCCCATTAGTTACTGGGCCAAGTTCAAGGTTCTGGTTTTGGTGTACAAAGCCCTATACAGCTTGGAACCAGCATACCTGAAAGATCATCTTACCCCTTATATACCGAATCAATCACAGCGCTCTGCAGGCGAGGGCCTTCTGCAGGTGCCTACTTATCAGGTCTGTTCTGCACAACATAAGAACTGGACCTTTAGTGTTGTAGCACCAACCTTTTGGAATTCCCTCCCCTTAAATATTAAATATTCAGAGGGAGGCAATGATAAACCCCCTCTGAATACTGCTTACCATGAAAACCCTATTCATAGGGTCACCATAAGTTGGGATCGACTTGAAGGCAGTCCATTCAAATATTAGACAGGTGCCATCTCTGTTATCTTTTTGGTGCCTACTGAAGAGATTCCTCTTTCAACAAGCCTTTTAAGTAGAGACTTTATCCCAGTCTGCGTCTGTGTTGGAATTGCTTTTAAATATGTTTTTAAAGATGTTTTTTTAAATATATATTTATGTTTTTAAGAAGTTTTGTTCTAATCTTTAAAAAATATGCTTTCTTTTAGTATGTTTTAAAGACTTTGCTTTTGAGGTGTTTTACAGTGCTTTTAGTGGTTTTGTTTACTGCCCTGGGCTCCTTCTGGGAGGAAAGGCAAGATGTAAATTTAATAAATAAATAATAAATCTTCTGCAGCCTTTACCATTCCTTTCTCAGTGAGCAGGCAATGTAACATCCTAATAAAATAACACGGGGAGTCCAAGTGGGTGTTGAGGAACAACACCATGGAATCCTTCTGGAATGAAGTGTCCTCAAATCATCCTGCTTTCTGCACCACTGGTCCACTTCCAGATTATTTAACATCATTCACTTTTGAGGTCAAAAGAACGCAGTACTCAGGTACAGTCTCAGTCAAGATTGTAGTATATCTGATAAAGGAATTTGAGATCATAAACAGGGCAGCTCCCAATGGGTGGCCAAGTCGGGCCCTGGCCGAGGGCCCCTGGAGCCACAGAGGCCCCTGAGGGGGTCTCTCAATAGGATGGGGGAGGAGTAGCACTCCTTTTCCGCAATCCACAGATCACAGAGAGGGAGCTTCTTCCGCCCACCGTCTCTCCTATCTTTTGAGGCTGCGTGTGCAAGATGGCAGCTGAGGTTTCCCATAGGGGCTAAAGCCTTCAGCACCATCTTGATTGATGGCAGCGCTGTGCGCGCATAGCAGCCCACGCAGCTGCAAAAGACAGGAGAGATAAAACCAGCTAATGGGCAGGCGGAAGAAGCTCCCTCCCTGCGAGAGACAGGTAGGCATGTGTGTGTGCATACATGCACATTGGGGCCTGGGGCAAGCTGCTGCCCAAGAGCCCCGACATGTCTGGAGCCAGCCCTGACCATAAAGCAAAGCATACTCCTTTGAATGCCAGTGAGACCGTTTGTGCATTGAACGATACCCATGTGCTTAAGTACCTGGCCGGTCAGAAGCCTGAAAGAGCATGTGCACAGAAAATCGCTTCCGACTGGAAGGGATTATAAACAGAACAAAGGAGGGGGGAAACCCTGACAATATTATTCAATACAGATTATTTGTTGAGCTGTACTTGATAATAGCTTGGCTGATATGAAATGTGGGTGAGGCGAAGCAATTGAAAGCTTGTTAATAGGACCCAGGGAGCGCTCCCACTTGGAGATTCTTTAAAAATGCTCTTTGCCGTAATGCAATCTTTCACAACACAAAAACAAAACAAAATACAGCCTATTTAGGTGCATTTTTAAGAGTCATGGGGATGCTGTATTAGAAGAAATACACTGGGGCGGGGGAAGGCTACATTGACAGCAGGCACCTCCACTTTCTTCTGAGATTAGTGGGAGTTTTTCAAGGCTCCCTCAGTGAACAAATTACAAGAGATTTCTACTGCATTATATAGAATGGAATGGTTCAACCTCTGCTCGCTTCCAAGAAGGAATATTTTCACTGAAGAACTTGTCCCATGTTCTGCACACAAAAGGTCCCAGGTTCAATCCCTGGCATCTCCAGATATGGCTGGAATAGACCTCTGTCTGAAACCTGAAGTCACTGCCAGTCAATGTAGACAATACTGAGCTTGATGAACCAATGTCCTGACTTAGTACAAGGCAGCTTCCTACGTTTCTCCAGGTTGCCCTGCCTAAAGAGGCAAGGTGGGCAGTCACCCAGTGCAAAAACACAATCTTTTTGGTTGTGATGCCCTGATTCTCCAATACCCTCCCCAACTAGGCTCATCTGGCACCTACATTGAGATTTTTTCAGCACAAGGTTGAGTTTTTTTTTTATTTCTCCAGCCCTTGTAGAACTGATTTTTGCTCTTGAAATGGATTGTTTCTGCTGGATTTTAAATGTTGCTATGCTGCTGGTGCTAGTGTTTAGGCAGAAAATTGAACTGGTTGATTTTTAATGTTTTAATTAATATTTTAATAGTCTATGATCTGAACTCTTTGTGAAGTACCCAGGGGACTTTGTTGATTGAGCAGTCAACAAATGTAATAAATAAATAAGGTTCCTGCACTGAACTGGGGACCAGATGAAACCTAAAAAGGACACAATCTTAAGTCAGGCTTTAGTTCCAGGTTGAGCCCAATATGTGGCCCTACCCACCTGACTCATTGCTCAAGGTGTACCTCCTGTGGTCTCCACTTGAGCTCCATCATCTTTCCTGCTACATTAACTGCAGCCATATCACAGATACTGTGCATGCATACAGGGGAAGTAAACGTGCTCTCAAAACCACCTTCAGAGCTCCTTTCCTGTCAACTTCCCTACATTATCTATTCACAAAACATCATCTCACCTCTTATATACTCAGTCCATCACTGTGCTCTGCAGGGGAGGGCCTCCTCCAGATACAGTAGAACCTTGTTATAACCTGGGGGTTGGGGGACAAAGGATGTAACTGCTTTATATGGGTTCCATGTTATAATGAAAAATGCAGTACGGTATATAGTATTGTACTTGGGGACATTGTCATACCCATGGTATGTCCAACTCTGCAGTATAGCGAGCTGCATTATAGACAGATTCTACTCTACCATCTTATCAGGAGGTCCACTCCACACCATACAGGAATTGGACCTTTAGTGGTGTGGCACCTACTCTGCCTCTATTGTCTTTTCAGTGCCTATTGAAGACCTTCCTCTTCCAAAAAGCCGTTTCAGTAGAGCTCTTTCCCAATCTGCATCCGTATTAGAACTGTTTTTACGATGTTTTTAGATGCTTTTAGATGTTTTTATTGCTTTATCATTTGTGTGTTTCCTTTCTTTGGGAGGAAGAGTGGGATATATATTTAATAAATAAACAAAATGTATTGTGCTGTGCATTCAATCCGTATTTCACTGATTCACTGTAAACATGGCAGTGTGATTTAAAGTCAGGAGGAGATAAGACAAGGGGCATTTGCTGTGGGAGTGTTCATCTTAACCCTATTTCATTCTTGCTAGAACCCAGTGCAAAATCCTCAGACCATAGGATCCTGTTGTTCCTCCAGAGGTAGCCTACAATCACCATCAGAACCACTGAGTTTCTGCAACTAACCCTCTGAGGTCCATGTGCTCTTGTAACTTTCTCTAGTGTGTTTAATGGCTTTGGATGCTCCAGCGCTAGCCACCAAGTTTTCTTATTATACATTTACACAGTGCTGTGTGTTACATTTTCCAGATAAAAAGACCAGTATTAGATGCACAGATATGGTTGAACTATTAAACAAAATAGAGTTAAACAACAAATATACCATCCTTAATTGGGATGGACCTTACCCTGACCCACTTTCTCTGTGTCCCGTTCTGTTGGGTCAGTCCTGAGCTAGATCCCAACAGGCCTACAACAGGAAATGAGCCTCTCTACCTGCCTAGAGGGGGACTAACACATCCAAGAATCATGGTGGCTAAATATGGTATGGTCTACCAACAGCCCTTGCAAAACATAGGCACACAGGAAAGGTGCTAGCCGTCCAGGTAGCAGGTCAGTGAACAGAGTTCTTGTGCTATTTAATCTTTCGGAAATGTGCTCACATCTCCCTAGTGTTACTTCTTTCCCACAAGTGACAAGTTAATATCTCTCTTCTTCAAAATCCTTGTCCCTGTGACTCCCCCACCCCAAAGAATGTGCATCCTTCACAACCACTGCTTTGTAATTAAAAGAATTTGCAATGACCATATAAGGTAAATGCACATGTATTTGAGTACCTATTTGTTACTCAAGAATTCCAGATCGCATTTGTGCAACCGGTGATTTACTGATTGTGCTACATAGAAGCAAAAGGGGTGGGGAGAGAAAAGGAAAATGAAAGCAAGCAAGCAAGAATGAAAGAAAAAGGAGGGCCCTGTTTCACTTTTCAGCCAAGCAAATTAAACAAAAACCTGAGATATCAGGGGCTGTGTTTATATTTAAAGTTTCCATCAAAGGAACTGAACACTCTAATGTGACTCACAAGTTTAGAAAGCACTGTTTGTTTCAACCATTATTTCCTTTCAGCAGGAGCGGGGAAAGGATATAGGAGGCCAGGAAGCAAAGGGGAGTGGGCTGCTGCAGAACAGGCTCAGCCATGCTGCTAAGCATCCCTTACAGCAAGGGAGGCAGCCCAGGAATTCTAAGGATGAATTAAGAGCATTTGAGTGAGATCCTGCATATAATTCATGTCCCTCCTTACAGGGCTGAATCTCCGTTCCCTTCTCCCCAGAGAGTGCTGAGTGAATGTTATTGCATTCAATTCAGCGTCCCTCCTCTGCTGACTAACAGTAACTCAATATCACTGGGCCCTGCGGACCCGTGTGATGCATTGTTCTCACTGCACAGAGATTACATTGTTTAGTGGACATGTTAGCCAAACAGCATAATTTTATTAGCTGTCAGCAATGATGACGGTAGACCAACAGGAGCAAAAAAAGAGAAACAGAGAGAGTAAAAGGATAGTTTGAGAGACCAGTCCCATCTGCCTTCCTGGAAGGGCATCCAAGTGGAAGAACGTCTCGCATTACCTTGGCACATGCACAAAACCCTAACCTTTCCCATTCACGACTGAAAATTCCTAGGTCTGGTCCAGCTCTGTCTTCCCAGGCACTGATACTGCTAAACTTCATCACTGTGTTCCACTGCACTGCACTGCAAACAATTGTCAAGTCCTACTATTTTATCCTGCTTTAGCCACCTTTTGTTAGCATAGAAGATGTTATGGCTGAAAGACAGTTATTGTGCATTAAGGGGTTATTGTGCATTAATCCAACCTGCATTAGATGATCTGGCCTACGCACAATTAGAGAATGAGATTAATCTCTCCTTCTAGTCCAATATTCCCATCTGTTCTTGTTCACTGCCCGAGTCTCATTTACTTTCTCTTTAATGTGGGTTTGTAATGAGAAGCTGACAGAATACCTTGTGGAATGGAAAGATATCTGCTTCCGCATGAAAAAGGCCCTGATCTAGTCCCTTTCTACTATAGCTCTATTCAAGCATTCAGTATCAGCGTCAGTCTGAAGGGGGCTGCTTCTCTGTGTAGGGTTTCCTCCATGAGGATGGAATCCCTGACTAGCCATGGATGAAGCCTTATGTGTATAGAAACAGCCTCCTTCAGACTGACACAGATCACTTATCGACTTCCAAGGGGACCTTTCCCAATGGCCCCTCCATGCATTTGGTTCTCCTAGGTACTGAATGCCTGAATAGTCTTCATGGAAGAGAAGCAAAATGAGAACGTTGTTCTTTTTACTGCATGTTTAGGGTAGTAGTTTCAAGTGGTAAAACGGCACGCCTATCTGAAAGGGGCATTACTTTCAAATAAACACACCAAATCGGCACCTGAAACAGCAAGCCAATGCCCCTCCACACAAGTAAAATGTTCTGTAGCGGATCTCACCGTCTCTTTTATCCATCATAGCTGCTTTTTGCATGTATGTTCTTTAAACACACAAAGCGATGCAGAGGGACAAACGAGGGATGAGTAAAACCACATATGGGATGAATCAAATTACAAGAAAATGAGAAGAACTCCACAGAGGGGATCCGGTTCAAACCTTTCCTAAATGAAGCAGCTTAGGGAAGGACTAGAAAAGTCTGTTTCCCGGTGCAGCGTAGCTCATTTATCTTTTCACAGACTGTGTATATTGGTTCACAATAGCACATAAAATACCTTTAAAAGAAAGATGCTAGGTACTATTTTTCATCTCTAACTTCCCTGATAGATTATGTGACCTACGAACCAAAAGACAAGAGACCGGCAAGAGTGGGGAAAGTGTCATTAATACAGAGAGTCTTGTAGCAATCACACACTGAGAATCCTTGGTGGCATTCTTCCTATAACAAGGAACCTTCACAGGAGCAATTCAACCTTTCAAGACAAGATCCGACACCTTATTAGATCACAAAGCAGTGGGTGACTTGTCTCCAGGAAAACCTCTGAATACACTGACATCTCCTCTTGCACTCACTCCAGTTGTGGGCCTTCCACTTGCAACCTGTCTTAGGCATATTAGTACTAGGAGACCCAACTGTGCTGTGACTCTGGCTTGCCCTAACCTGTCCCTTCTCTAGACTCCATCATGTCCAAATGAAGAAGTCACTTCAATACACAAGCTGCAGAAATCTTACAGTGTGGCAAGAAAGCCAGACCACTTAGAGGCAGTAATTAATGCTGCGGCAACCCTATCTTCCAGCTTCCAAAAATGGTGCTAACAGTACCTTCCAAGCTACAAGTGGTCTCTCTGATTGGCTGATCAGAGCCACCTGCCAATCACAGCCCACCTGCATCCAGAGCCCTTAAAAATGGAATATTGTGAATACTTCTTTGTCCCTCCAAAGGCTATCAACACTAGAGATAATTATAAGGTTTTTGCTATGTTAGCTTGCCTAGGATAAGTCTAATATTCGGGTTTGGTGTTTGATTTTCCCTTTGATTGTGAATACTCACTGTTTCCCCTCCTCTTTACATTCCTCGTATATAAACTCCTTCATTGGATTCCTCGACTATATTGGTTCCTGGACACACTCAAAGGGCTGGTTGTCCCCCCAGATGACTCATACTGTTTAGACTACGGTACTGGTTTAAACTGCCTGGGCAATTTGGAGGGGTGATGGGCTGAAGCTGCTAGGCAGGAGACTTGGAATTTAGTTGGCAGTCCCTCTACTCCCCAACAGACCACCATAATGCAGTGGGAATCCCACATCCCTTGCCCTAGGTGGCAAATAAATAGGTAGTGGCAATAACAGAAAAGTAAGACTGGCCATCCACTGGCAACCAGCTACTGTACTAGGCTGTGCTGGAGCAGGGCATCACTATTATTTAATAACCCACCAATAAAGCAGGATCCTTCCTCCTGTAGTGAATTAAGCCAAAACCCGGTAGAATTAAGAAGTATTTGGAATATGAAACCAAGAGTGGAATTTCACCTGCAGGCTTTGCCCATCACTAGATGTGAATGGAAAACCACAAGCCCAGAGGAGTTTCCATAAAATAACTATAGCAGGATTTTATAGAGGTGATCTGCTTAACCAGCTAGTGTCTAAGGGTTTAGGGATGTCATGGCCTCAGAAAATAAACCATGCTAAAATTGTCCTGCAGAATATCTTTTTCCTACTAGAATAAGTTCCCATATCTCTGCTTACAAATCTGTGTCTAATGTGGAAAGTAGGAATGCAGATTGGAGATACATAGAAATCAGTTTGGCTCTTTGATGGCAAGTGGGCTTATTTGTGGAGGGAAAACCATCGCAGTCATTTCAGCTGCATGTGGAAAAAGCTTTCATAAATAAGCACTGTATAGATGGTAAGAGAAGGTGGAGTAGGAAAGTGAGAGCACCCAGAACTGGGAAGAGCACAAAGTTCCTGCCACGGTGAGCCAGAGGGCCTGTTCAGTGAGGAAAAAGATTGAACTGAAAGGCTTCTTTCTGCCCATATTATCAGAAACTGCCCCAAGGTGTTTCTTTGCCTTAAAGCTTATTAAAAACCAGCTTACTTTTCTACCTTGCCTCCAAAGCCTCTTGATAACTGTAGCTGCAAACACAATAAAAGTCACGGTTCAGAGAGCAGACAAACGTAGTCTTAGCACTTCATCCTTTTGTAGGCAAAATGACCCTGGGGCAGAGTCAAGAACTGCTCTGGGCTAAGCACTCCTATCTGGCCATGGACCTTTGGCTCTGCCTCCACATTTTCTCTTTGGCCTTGCAAACAAAGTGAAGACACAATGTTTTTGTTTGTGTGTGTGCTTATTCATGTTAAGGTGGACAAAAGGGTTTCAGAGGCAAACCAGGGCGGTCATTATCATTCTCCTGATTTGTGTTTCCCAGGCACTCACAATCCATCCTCACTTGAACTGAAACAAAATGGCCAATTCATATGTAACTTTCTATGATCTACTTGTCTGAACAGGGTATCATGTGAGTCAGAAGCTCCAGGATCTCAGCCACATAAGAACATAAGGAGAGTTAGCTGGATCAGGCCAATGGCCCATTTGGTCCAACATCCTGTTCTCATGTTGGCCAACCAACCAGCAAGCAGGACCTAGTGCAAGAGCACTCTCCCCTCCCGCAGTTTTCCAGTGACTGGTACTTGGAAGAATGCCACCTCTGACTTTGGAGGCATAATGGGTAGTAGCCACTGATAGCCTTATCCTCCATGAATTTATCTAATCCTCTTTTCAAACCATCCACGTTGGTGGTCATCACTGCCTCTTGTGGGAGCGAATTCCATAATTTTTATTATTGTTGTTGTTGTTGTTTATTTATTTATTACATTTGTATACTGCCGAAGCTCTCTGGATGGTTTACAACAATTAAAAACATTAAAAACAAATATACAAATTTAAAAACGCTTTTTTAAAAAACAATTTAAAAACACATGCTAAAATGCCTGGGAGAAGAGGAAAGTCTTGACCTGGCACCGAAAAAATAACAGGGTTGGCGCCAGGCGCACCTCATCATTATCATCATGCCATAATTTGGGGTCCACCACTGAGAAAGCCCTCTCCCTTGTTGCCAGACTCCCAGCTTCCCTTGGAGTAGGCACCCAGAGGAGGGCCTTTGATGTTGAGCATAGAGTATGGGTGGGTTCGTGTCGGGAGAGGCGTTCCATCAGGTACTGTGGTCCTAAGCCATGTAAGGCTTTATAGGTTAAAACCAGCACTTTGAATCGAGTTCGGAAACATACAGGCAGCCAATGCAAGTGGGCCAGAATTGGTTTTATAAGTTTGAACCATCTGGTCCCTGTTACCAATCTGGCCACTGCATTTTGCACAAGCTGCAGTTTCAGAACTGTCTTCAAAGGCAGCCCCACATAGAGTGCATTGCAGTAATCTAACTTGGAGGTTCCCAGAGCATGGACAACTGAAGTCAGGTTATCCCTGTCCAGATAGGGGTGTAGCTGGGCCACCAACCAAAGTTGGTAGAAGGCACTCTGTGCTACCGATGCTACCTGAGCCTCAAGTGACAGAGATGGTTCTAGGAGAACCCCCAAACTACAAACCTGCTCCTTCAGGGGGAGTGCAACCCCATCCAGGACAGGTTGAACATCCACCATCCGGTCAGAAGAACCACCCACTAGCAGCATCTCAGTCTTGTCTGGATTGAGCCTCAGTTTATTAGCCCTCATCCAGTCCATTGTCGCAACCAGGCATTGGTTCAGCGCATTGACAGCCTCACCTGAAGAAGATGAAAAGGAGAAATAGAGCTGCGTGTCATCAGCATACTGATGGCAGCGCACTCCAAAGCTCCGGATGACCACACCCAATGGTTTCATGTGTTGGAAGTGGGGCAAGAGCAACTCCTGTTTTGTTCTTTTGTTTAAGCTCCAGAAGGAAGATAGAGCTAGGGTCCTCCAGATGGATAGGCTTTGTTTACCTTTTACCTGTGATGCTCTGACTGATTTCCTTCTGTCGCTAGACTGTGACGCCTTTAGGGAAGCTTACCTGCCCCTCCTCCTTCAGCCCTTTCCATTCCTTTGTTCTCCGGTGGACCAGGAGAGAGGAGACTCCCTTTGTCTCTCTCTCTCCAAGCATGGGGCTGACTCCCACACCTGGGCGTTATGCCTCCAACTTAGCTAGTTAGTTAGAACTTGGTATGCCTTTTCTATCTACTATGTATTTCTATAATAAAGTAGCTTTTCTTATTTTACTAAGTCTCAATGATGCTGATGCAGGGTAAAAGCCTGCTTTCTTAGGCAAACGCACGCACACGCTGGCACACTCGCATTTCAACATCTGCTGTTACTCTCTGCTGCTGTGGTGCTGCTTTTAAACAAAATTAAGCAACACAACTACACACAGTGCAACAAGGGTTATGAGCCCAGCAAACTAAGTTGAATGCAAGTTGTAGCTGAAGCTGAAAGTGCTTGTGTGTAATTTAAAAGGGAGACTTTAAGTTAGAAAGAAAAGCAGAACAGAGATAGAAAAGATGACTGAAGTTACTTTGCTGGAGAGACGTGTTCCAAGGCTTGAAAAGGATAACTTCGAACTATGGGATTTAAGATTCAGAGCCTGCTTGAAGGAGAAGTGTTGGAAGGAATACTGACTGATCCTGAACCCTCAGCTGAGGATGCAAATGCAAGGGCTGCATGGACACATAAGAATGCAAAAGTAAAATCTCTGCTTATATTTGCTCTATCAGATGAAGCTCTGAATATTTGTACAGGCTGCAACACTGTAAAGGAATTTTATGAAAAACTGCAGGGAGTCTATGACAAAAAGACACATCTTATATCTGTACAAGGAGTTGTTTTCTCTGAAAGAAACTAATGAAAGGGGCAGTCTAAGTAAGCACTTAGAGAATTTTACAAGCCTTCTTGCTAGACTGGAAAGATATGGAAAATGTTTAGAAGAGGATATGAAAAAGGCTTTGCTTTTAAGCTCTCTTAATCAGGATCATAAATTAATTTGCTGTGTACTGGAGAATTCTGAACAAAGTTTAAGTCAGCTTATATTGTACTTGAAAGATCAAGATTTTAAAGAAAGGTGGGAACTGGAGGCTGTGTCAGAACAACAGGAAGTAAACCTTGCTAGAGGCAGACAAGAAAGGGACAAAAGAATGAGTCACCTCAATCCACAAAGGAGAGGAGACAGGCAGGATCTGTGTTTCAAATGTGGCTCTCAAAACCATTTTCAAAGAAATTGTGATGGGGGCAGACGAGAGCAAAGGCTGACTTTAAACAGAAGCCTGACTTCGAAAGGGAAGCCCCCAGGCATATACCAGATAAACAAAGGCAAAGAAACCCTCGAACAGAGGATTTTACCTATGTGTCTTATCCAAGCAAGAGTGACTATAAAAGCAGATTTTTAATTGACTCAGGATCTACATCACATGTAATGAATGATAGGAACCTGTTTACAATTTTTGAAAGTCACAGGCAAAAGATACTGACAGCGTCTGAAGAGGAAATTTTCTCTGAAGGAAGAGGAAATGTCCAGTTATTGTGTAAAGTGGGACATTTGGAAAGAAAGATAGAGTTGAAGGAATGTTTATATGTTCCAAGCTTTAAGGACAATCTAATCAGTGTTACCAGGATGTTACAATTTGGAGCTGAACTCCATATAGGTGAAGGATTTTGCCATGTTCTAAGTAAAGGAGTAATAAGTTGCACTGCAAAAATGAAAGACGGACCTTTAATTCTTGATTGCTTGGAAACTATGCATGCAAATGTGGTCAAGGAAACCAGTGATTCTCAATGCCTTCATACCTGGCATAGAAGGATGGGTCTTGCCAGCTTAACAAGAGTAACTGCTCTTGAAAAAGAGAATTCAGCAAGAGACATTAAAGTGAGACAGTGCAATTGTACACAGACTTGCGGGTGCTGTAGTAAAACTAAAAGTGTGAGACCAAAATTTCCTAAGAAAAGTGAGAGGAAAACCAAAAGGCCTCTAGAGTTAATTCACACAGATCTATGTGGGCCAATGAGAATGCCCTCCCAAGGTGGAAACTTACACATGCTGACTTTTACAGATGACTACTCCAGATATACTACCATGTATCTGATAAGGGAGAAAAGTCAAGTACTTCAAAAACTGAAGGACTATGTTAGGATTATGTCCAACAAATTTGGCAGAAAGCCACAGATCATAAGATCTGACAATGTAAACGAATACGTGTCTTGGGCTATGCAAGACTTGCTCTGTGAGGAAGGCATAGAGCACCAGACTACAGTTGTGTCCAACCCAGAGCAAAATGGGGTTGCAGCACACATGAACTGGACTCTTGGACAAATGATTTGTTCCCTGTTGGATGATGCGCAGTTACCAAAGAGGTACTGGGGAGAAGCTGCAGTTACTGCCACTTACCTGCAGAACTGACTTCCTGCATCTGCAACCAACAAAACACCATTTGAATTGTGGCATGACAGGATACCAAGTATGTCACATCTTCGTGTATTTGGGTGCAAGGCCTTTGTGCACATCCCAAAGGAAAAGAGATCCAAACTTGACAACACTGCCAGGGAAGTGATTTTTATTGGATATTCTCCAACGAAAAAGGGATACAGAGTAATAGATCCCAAAACTGGCAAAGTTGAAGTATGCAGAGCTACCCATTTTGATGAAAGAAAGTGTGCACACCGACCAGAAGGGGAGCCACACCAAACAGATGACAGCGAAATGGAAGAAGAAGCTGAGTTATTCTTCCACCACAGAAGGTATAACAATATACCTGCAGAGGAAGGTGAGGAGTCTGAACCAGAAGGGGCAACAGAGCCAGAACAGGCATCAGAGCCAGAAGGGGCAGCCGCAGTGCCAGCACCCAGTCACTCTGAACACACCAACAGAGGTGTACCACCAGAGAGAGTTGCTTACCTTGTGAGAGATGAACTTCCAGAACCAGAGACCTGGAAAGAGATTGATGCCTTACCCAAAGCCAAAGCTGAGAGGTGGAGGCAGCCAGCCAAGGAAGAGCTAGAATCTCTACACCAAAGTAAAACTTGGACACCGACCAAGCTTTCTCAAGGAAGGAAAGCTGCAGGCTACAAGAGGAAATTCAAGAAGAAGCCAAATGCTAAAGAAAAGCCTGCATATGAGTACTGTTACCAAGCCAGATGTGGTGGTAGCACTGGGATACCTGTGCTGAAGAACCAGCTCGCCAACCAAAAGGGACTGGGAAGCAAGCAAGGATGCAACAGACTCTTGGAGTCAGAAGGGGTGAGTTCACGCACCAAGTACATAGACGTGAAGCACCCACCTACTGCAGAGGACTACTCAAGATGGAGTATTGTCCAACGGAAGACATGACTGCAGACGCTCTCACGAAGGCGTTGGGCAAAGCCAAGACACTGCAAGCTGCAAGACAAGACGAATCTCGTGGACTGAACCAAACACTCGTTGAGAAGGGGTGTTGGAAGTGGGGCAAGAGCAACTCCTGTTTTGTTCTTTTGTTTAAGCTCCAGAAGGAAGATAGAGCTAGGGTCCTCCAGATGGATAGACTTTGTTTACCTTTTACCTGTGATGCTCTGACTGACTTCCTTCTGTCACTAGACTGTGACACCTTTAGGGAAGCTTACCTGCCCCTCCTCCTACTGCCCTTTCCATTCCTTTGTTCTCCAGCTGACCAGGAGAGAGGAGACTCCCTTTGTCTCTCTCTCTCCAAGCATGGGGCTGACTCCCACACCTGGGCGTTATGCCTCCAACTTAGCTAGTTAGTTAGAACTAGGTATGCCTTTTCTATCTACTATATATTTCTATAATAAAGTAGCTTTTCTTATTTTACTAAGTCTCAAGTCTCAATGATGCTGATGCAGGGTAAAAGCCTGCTTTCTTAGGCAAATGCACGCACACGCTGGCACACTCGCTTTCAACATCTGCTGTTACTCTGCTGCTGTTGTGTTGCTTTAAACAAAATTAAGCAACACAACTACACACAGTGCAACATCATGTAGATGTTGAACAGCATGCGAGACAGAACTGACCCCTGCGGAACCCCATACTGAAGAGTCCAGGGTGCCGAGCAATGCTCCCCAAGCACCACCTTCTGGAGACAACCCGCCAAGTAGGAGCGGAACCACCGCCATGCAGTACCTCCCACTCCCAACTCAGCCAGTTTTCCCAGAAGGATACCATGGTCGATGGTATCGAAAGCCGCTGAGAGATCAAGGAGAATCAACAGAGTCACACTCCCCCATCTCTCTCCCAACAGAGGTCATCATACAGGGCAACCAAGGCTGTTTCCGTGCCAAAACCAGGCCTGAAACCCAACTGAAATGGATCCAGATAATTGGTCTCATCCCAGAGTGTGTGCTGTGTGAAGAAGTACTTTCTTTTGTCTCTCCTGAATCTTCCAACATGATTATTATTATTTCTATTTATTGTCCCCCATTCAGGAATAGGTCTCAGGGAGGGTTACAAAAGCTAAAATAAAATATTTTTTAAAAATCACAAGAAAAACACATTTCAATCACAAAAATAGTGTGGGTTCTGAAAATATGTGTCTCAGGAGCCAAAGGCCAAGGTCAAGAGGTGCATCTTTAGGATTCGTCAAAAACATATAGCAAAGGGGGCAGATGTACCTCTGTAGGGAGGGAATTCCACAACTAGGGACTGCTACAGAGAAATCTCTCTCCTGGGCCACCCTCCCCTGAACTTCTAAGGGTGGTAGAATTATCAAGAAGGCCCCCTCTGCTGATCTTAACACCCAAGAGGGTCTGTAGAGAAGAAGACAGTCTCTGAGATATTTTGGGCCAAAGTCACTTAGAACTTTAAACACTAAAGATGGCATCATAAATTAGGCCAAGAAATGAACTGGCAACCAATGCAACTGTTTTCAAACAGGGGTTGTAAGAGTTCTAAAAGGAGCCCAAGCCAGTAATCTTGCTGCTGCATTTTAGACCAGCTGAAGTTTGAGTTGCCTTATTTATTTATATCCCACCCTTTCTCCCAGAAGGAGCCCAGGGTAGCAAATAAAAACACTCCAAAACATCTTAAAACAAAAGACTTTAAAACATCTTAAAACAAAACATCTTTAAAAACATATTAAAACAAAACGTCAAAAATATCTTTTTTAAAAAATAGCTTTAAAAACATCTTTAAAAGCAATTCCAACACAGACACAGACTGGGATAATGTCTCTACTTAAAAGGCTTGTTGAAAGAGGAAGATCTCCAAGTAGGTGCCAAAAAGATAACACTGATGGTCCCTGTCTAATATTTAAGGGAAGTGTTAGGAAATATTGCTAGGCCCCAAAAGTTGTTCAGAGATGCTAAGTGTACTCGTTTCTCTTCTTGTGGGAAACAACACCCAGAGGCGCCTGTAAGACTGCAATATTTTGGAAATAGAGATAAAGTGTATTCCCTCTTATTTTGTTGCTATTTCTCTCTGTCTACTTCACTAGGCACATCTTGCAACATTTGTAGCAAACTCAGCACAAAGAAAGCAGTATTCTCAAAACAACGTGTTAGAAATGTATTCATAAGATTTACGTCACATTACAGAGTAGGATAACTTTCCCATGCAGACTAGTAACATCCTTATCTCCTTTAAATGTCAATCTACTCTCTTCCTCGCCTTTTCTTAGTTCTTATCTCACATTAAGTTTCTTAGATTGACAAGTGTATAATGAGTAATGTAACAAAGAGATGAAGATGCGCTTGCTTTATCTATGTAACACTGTATTCCCTTCTTGTTATGATTTTGCAACAATACCTTGTTTTGCTTATGAACCCTATTTAATGAACCTGCAATCAATAAACGTTGCTCTCTGCCCTGACAGACTCCTGTCTGTGCAGTTCAGAGATCCCTCTTGATCAAGCAGTAATTGTGTGTGTGTCTATTTTATGTTTGGTATCTGGCTGGACCACTAACAGGTAAATTAAATTGCTAAAGCTTGCACTCCTATCCACTCCTTGGGGAGGGGGCTTAAATTTGAACCCAACAATTGGCGACCACGAAGGAACTCCACTGAATTCCGCTCCACTCCAGATTTTGCGAAATACCCACAGGCGCCCGGAGAGCCTTTCTCTCTAAACGGTATTTTGAAAGTCTGGATAGCGGAACAGCTGGAGTAAAACGTAATTGGAGTAATTGGAGTGTCCGCCAG
Organism: Rhineura floridana; assembly: GCF_030035675.1. Classification (NCBI taxonomy): domain Eukaryota; kingdom Metazoa; phylum Chordata; class Lepidosauria; order Squamata; family Rhineuridae; genus Rhineura; species Rhineura floridana. The sequence continues at coordinate 153,170,039 of NC_084483.1, forward strand.
ATATCATGGGGCAAGGGAATAGTAAAACATGTGCTGTCTGTCCTGTTAATGCTGTACCTTTAAGCTTGATGTGTAAGACGCCTTCCGATCCAGGTGAGTATGCATGAGAAATCTATGGTAATGTTGTGTGTGAGAGACTGGTCGAAAAAAAAAAACTGCAGTTGGGGCACCCAGGAATAGAGAGGTGACCTCGGACTGGTCCTTTGACGCTGCTTGTTTATATGAGGTAAGGAAGCAGCTAGACAAGGATAGTCCAGCGCAGCTGGCTTTCTGGTCCCTATGGGAAGTGGGGGCGCAGAACAGGCTTGCAGCTTGAATAATGGGTAGGAACATAACTGACATCCATCCCCCTCCTTGCTTTTTTACTGATGAAACCCCCCGACGGCCCCCTATTGGCCACACTGCAAATCACGTTTACCCCACCACATTTTAGCCCTCTGGATGGTGGAACCTCTTCGGGGTTAACATTCGACCCAGATTTAAGAGTCAGTGGTGAGCCATCTGGAAGGGGACCCAAGGTAGAAACTTGTTCTACCAACCCTAGCGAGGGCCAGGTTGGGACATGGATGTAGAGGGCCAGTTACAGCACACACACACACACAAGCACCCCACAAAGCTACATTTCAGAGGCACAACAACAAGATCCAAAATTAAGCCAGCTAATGCGCTTGCGAAAACCCTGTCCACAAAAGGGGGGACGCCCCCACCCAGCTCCCAGGCCCCTTTCTGCCTTCTTTCAACAGCAAACGCATCTTCTTATGTTTGTTTAAGCAGCGCCTCAACAGCAACAGCCACAAGTCACGGCAGAATGGAAAAGAAAAAGGGGGAGGGGAAATTGGGATGCTCTCGCGGTTTGTCTTTGGCGGGCGCGTTTCTTTCACGTTGAGCACAGGAGGTGGTTGGGATGGAATCTTAATAATTTTGTTTAAATAGATGTATATGACTGAGTACTCAAGTGTGAATTGGATGCATGTGTGTATGTAAGGTGTGAAAGTTTCTTTGAGTGTTTAATGTGAAGGGTTTTTGTGGGAATGCTAAATGGGAACTTCCTTGTCTTTACTTTCACTTCTTAAAACAATTTCCCTTGTTGCTTGGATAGGCTGTGCCGACACAAGGTTTATAGAATTTAATCTGTTCCCTTACTAGCTTTAGTAACTTTGTGATTAGCTCTGTTTGTTAGGAGCCTTAGTTTTCAGGGTCAGTTAGAGACACACACACACATACGCAACATCACCAGACTTTCATGCCCTCCTTGGCAGGAGGGGGAGAGAGAAAAAAGTATTTTAAAACCGAGGCTTGAAGAATGAGAAAGGGTGGGCTAAGGAACATCAGAACTCCCCCCCACACACACACATACTACGCTCTCAAGGAATGCATCCAAGGACAGCAGGGACAGAGCCGAGGAGACTCTGGGTCTCGGTGCAAAACCTTGAGACCAAGAGATTCCTTCCTGGCTTTGGATCAGAGCTCTTTCACATGACTTCAGCTGTATCCACTTCGGGCATAGAATAGGTAATCTCTCTCATCTTTCACCTCTTATAGTAATAGGGTTCTTTTGATTCCTTAAGTTTAAAGTTATGAATGGGTTAGGATATTAATGATTAATGCTGTCATGCACCCAAGTAATTCTGTAATGATCTCCTACCCTTTCCTACGCAGTCCTGCAATCCAGGGAAACAGGTAGCCAAGTCCTGAATGTAATTGGAATAAGTGAAAGTTTCCTTTCTTTCTTATTGCGTTTTTCCTGTCTCTTGTTTTAAATGCTGCAGTTAATCCAGAGGTTAAGGTATAGAGATTCCCTGGAACATTGTTACTCCCCTCCCCTTCTGTGCTTGGCAAAAGCCTTTGATGACACTTGTGTCTCCCTCCCCCTTTCGCAAAGTTCAGAGGGACGAAGCCCTGCCAGTACTAGGCGCTTGGAAAAGGTGGAAAACAGGATTTGCACTGGGAATATTCAGTCTCTAGCTGGCAGAGACTCTTATCTGGTTTGGATACCCCCCTCTGTTTTGTTTTTTTGTGTGGACAGGATTGTGAGTTCTGGCACTGGGCTGCTCTCATAATTTCTGTTCTATAATGTCTGAGATCCCTTTTCTTTGCTTGTGTTGATTCACTGGGTTTTAGTGTAATTACTTCAGTTTGCTTTTGGTGTATGTGCGTGTTTAAAATAGCCTCTCCTCCCTTTCTCCCACTTGCCTTTAATCAGCCAGCTGCGCCGCTGCCCCTTTGCAGCCCAGTATATCTTTCAGCATATTGTGTGAATGTATTTGTTTTTTGAGCATGTAAGTTATAATTTGATTACAGGAATCAGTTCTCTACTGACCCAAGGTTTTTTGTTTGCTGGCACCTGCAAAGGAAAAGCTTTTCTTTATGCATTTTGTATATGGTTACAGGTCTAATTTTCGACTCTTCTCAATTATAGGAAGAAACAGAAGCCATACAGAGTCATAATTCCAATTATTTTCTCCAATTCTCTAACATGAATCTATTTCATTAAGGGTTTTTCATTTGTCTGTCTTGTTTGATAAATATTTATACATTAACCATGCCTGTTTTGTTTTTGCACGGGTGTAAAGGGAAATTTCCTCCTTTTCCCTCTTTTTGACACTTTGAAAAGGAGGCATAGTGATGAAGTATTTAGTTTTCGCTCAGTTGTTCTTGTTTATTCTTTTAATTTTTGTGTATAAGCTTTTGGAGCTTTTTTTGTCACCCAAGCATAAGGCTAAGGACATTAAGGAGTTTTCTACTGTAGGAATTAGGTTTGATGGATTTTAAAAATAATTGTTTTCTTAGTAAGCAAATTGACTGAAAGGGAGACAACATTCTCTTCCACTGTTTGAAAGGAAAATGGTGTACTCAAGATTAAAAGTTAAAGCAGCCCCTCCGCTTTTTATAATAATGTTTTTAATTGATGTTTATGCTTTAAGTCTAACTTGATCCTTATGGTTTACTTTAGTATACTAAGATTTATTGACTGTGTTTTCCTAATTATGCCAATTTATTTCAGCCAGGCCAAATTCCAAGGAGAAGAGGACAGGCCTTATTAATTATTGTGTTGCGTATTTTGTCTGTCTGTTGCAAAAATGATATTTTGGTTTTTACCCACTTTTACATCTTTTGGAGCTCCCTTTCGTTATTCTGGTATAGTGTTGAGAAATTTAGAACATAAGTATGTTTTGGTATTTATGAATGCAACTTTAAATCGCCTCTCTCTTTGTATTTTTCTGTGCAAGAATATTTCCTTTATTTTACTTACCCCACACCTTACCCATCTGGGTGTATGGTTTTAGGATTCAATATGCTGCTACAAATTACCTGTGTGTATCCTCCTTCCTGTTGTAATGTTTAAATACCTATCTTATCTCAGTCTTTGTCATTTGACCCCAACCACCGTGTAACAGAGGAACGTTTCACCTAACATTTTATTTCCTCGGGAGCTCCCTTCTCTATCAAGTTTCTTAAAGATATTTTATCCAGTCTGTGTACATAGTGGACTGATTTTTTATTCTACAGCAGTTTAGAATTAAAAACAATTGCTTTATGTTGAATGAATGCAGTATCTTTAATCTGGTGGTGTGTTCCTTGTTTGTCTTTCTTGTAAAGAATTGCAAACAACAACTTTTGTTTTTGTGACTTCTGAGAACATTTTTTGAATGCTGGCTGCATTTCCTTTGTGATGCAGCACAATTTAAAAAATTGGGGGACGTAATTACTGTAGATTAAACTCTTGAGCCACGGCTACAACCCCCTGGCTCGCCCACGTCCAGATTGAAATAAACGGATGTGTGTGCAGGCCGGCCATTAGAACCTTTACCAATGATACAAATTAAGAGACTCCTGACTAAAAGCTTTGAGGAAGTCATGAATACTGCCTAAAGCACAAAAGGGAGGGGCAAGTTTTGCAGAAAGCCCCATGCGCCCATTGCAAGGAAGGGGAAAGTAAGGCTATTAAGTATCTTGGAATATAGTATGTTGCGAAGAAGGTGTGTAGAGGAGGCTGGAGAGCTGAGTTGAGGGATTAGAAAAAGTGACTATTTCCTGCTTATCTTAATTTGCAGAAAGCAAAGGTTTGGAAGGTTTTAAGTAATGACAAACATTAACTGAAAGAGAAACAGCAAACGAACGAGTTAAAATGCCAGCAGTTTAATCCCTCCTCTTTCTCCCACTCTCTGAGACTCAAGACTGAGGGTAAATGCAACCCCTCCTTTCTCTAGTTCGTTTAAAACAGTATGGTTATAGTTTTGTTTTCAACTGATTCTGATGTATATTTAAGTATATAAACTGACAAAACATTTTTTTTTATAATTTGAGCTAGCTAAACCCTTTCAGTTTGAAATTTCTTCCAGTGATATTTGAATTTATTAACTGTGCTACTTCTTTTCAGCCATGTCATGACCAACGGGAGGCCTTATGAATGTTTATGTTTAAGTAGCTACAAAATGTTCTTTTTGCCGGCTTCTCTCCTTTCCTGTGTTGTTATGTGTTTTTCTGTCTGAATCCCTTTGACCATATTTTGTTCTCACCAATAATGGGAATGCTCAGTCCCAGGTACAAAGTTGCTAAATTGATAGTTGCAACACAATATCTTAATTTTTGTTACTTTTGTTCAGAAGTCATTCATCATCTATGGCCATGAATGTGTTTTATTTTTTATTTTTATATTTCTTTCCTGCGCTGAAGTGTTTTCTCCCCAAGGAACGTTTTCTTTTTGCCTGTATATCACAGAAGATTTTTATTTTTAAGGCATTTTTGACTAGATCTTTGAATTGCTCCAGGACACGATATGCAACTGGCATGCTATTTTCCTGTATTGCTGCAATAACAGCATACGAGCCTACTTCAACTCTACCCAACCACAGAACTATTTTCGGGCCTATTTTGGCCAGCAACCTGAAACGGACACCTTGTGCAAGTTTGCAATCTTTTCATACAGTCACTCGGGGGGAGGGGGGAATGGAGATTCTTTTCATTATTCCAGTTCCTTTGCCTAGTATTGGCAAAAGACACAAGTTCAGTTACAGCTTCCACGGAACATGAACAGGATGAACTTTGTGCAAGCTATTCCACAGTATGTTTCAAGATCATGATGCTTTATTTCCATTGTAATATTGAATGTAATTATTATGCATTGTCCTTTAAGGATGTGATGTTATTGTTGTTTTTCTTTTGATTGGTAGCGAATGTTGTACTTCCATAACTGACTCAAGGCTTATGTTTTGCAACATTTAAATCACCTCAACATTTTTGGGGGGAATTTCCGGTTTTTATTTTCTTATGTTGCTTTATACAATGTCTACCCAATTTATTTTCCCTCTTATCCACCCTTGGAAATCAGTGTCTAAGGAGGTCCCCTTGCCCCAGAGAATTTCCCCTCCAGCGCCGACCTTTTACTTCTTTGAGTGACTCCAAATGGCTAGGACACCATGATGCAGCTATAATTTAAATAAGCCTTGTTTATATTCGCCGCAAATGGGGGATTATTTGTTAGTATATATTTTATATGTTATGGCTATGTTGTTCTTTAGATGTTTTTGCTTTCCAAATCCCTTTGAGTGACTTTGTAATAGGGGTTTACTGAATTTGACCATTTCAGATGTGAGGTTCATCAGTATAGAGTTTTGGCCCATTTGTTTACTTTTTCACTCTGCCATAACAATCTAGGATTTGTTTGTTTGGAATCCCATCAAGATTGCTTTGCTCTCAAAATGATTACTGTATCTTATTGCTCTTTCATGCTATGGGTGCGTGTGCCTTAGAACATTTTGTGATTATGTTGTTATTGATAAGTACTATATACAACCTATGCTAACATATTTCAATAGATGCCTTTGTGGTATTAAGAAAATAGTAGGATGTGATTTTTCATTTAAAGCCCCTGTATGGACTATCCAGAGAATATTAGTTAATCCAGATTTGTTTCACCACCTCAAACCCATTGCATTAGGTTATGACCTAGCTGATCTCCAGAAGTTACTTTCTCATCCTATATACAGAAACAATTAGAAGCAGTTAAACAAATGGGGGAGCAAGTACACTCTAGATAGCACATGATTGCCATACAGTCACTTACATTATAGATAAGCACTCACAGATATAGGCACATGGATGATTTTGAATTCCCTGTTTGGCTGGGGTAAGGACGCCAAAGGAGGTTTAACCCTATAATGCACCCCATTGTGGTGATTTTGGTATTTCAGAAAATTCTGATCTTTGCCTAGCTGGCCCTTGTAATATGGATCCATCTCATATGGCACAGTTACTCCCTGGAAGTCAGCATTGGAGCATGGGGGCAGACCTGTGAAAGGACGGCTGTGTATATCTGCCTTCTAGCTATGACAGGGGGGAGTGATACGGCTTGGCTAACCCCATTTTGGTTCAAGTGGAACCCAGGAGGTGCAAGGCCAACAGCTATAACTCCCACCCCATTCTCACAATATCCTCAACTGTTGGTATGGCTGGTAATGCGTTTTAGAGGTTTGTGCGCAGGAAAAGCAAGGGCAAAGTTAAACGCTGTTGCATAAATGTTATCTTATTCCTTGGCGGATACACCCCACCCATCGTGAATTCCATTGTTCTTTAGAAAGATCTTTAGTGTTTTAGTGTCAATTAGAAGTACACATGCAGATACAAACACACCATTTACCCTACACGTCAGAGCAGCTGGGATCTCTGCGATAGGACACACATGGTACTTACCATAGTGGGCTCTACTGAACCTCACTGCCTCAGACCAATACCTGTCCCTCTTTCCCCCCTAACCTTACGTTCAAGTAAACTCCCTTTTGTCAACAAGTAGTTAGATTCAGCTAACTGATTGATCCATGGGCTCAGTCAGAGCTGAGGTGGGGGAATTGTTAGGAAATATTGCTAGGCCCCAAAAGTTGTTCAGACATGCTAAGTGTACTCGTTTCTCTTCTTGTGGGAAACAACACCCAGAGGTGCCTGTAAGACTGCAATATTTTGGAAATAGAGATAAAGTGTATTCCCTCTTATTTTGTTGCTATTTCTCTCTGTCTACTTCACTAGGCACATCTTGCAACATTTGTAGCAAACTCAGCACAAAGAAAGCAGTATTCTCAAAACAACGTGTTAGAAATGTATTCATAAGATTTACGTCACATTACAGAGTAGGATAACTTTCCCATGCAGACTAGTAACATCCTTATCTCCTTTAAATGTCAATCTACTCTCTTCCTCGCCTTTTCTTAGTTCTTATCTCACATTAAGTTTCTTAGATTGACAAGTGTATAATGAGTAATGTAACAAAGAGATGAAGATGCGCTTGCTTTATCTATGTAACACTGTATTCCCTTCTTGTTATGATTTTGCAACAATACCTTGTTTTGCTTATGAACCCTATTTAATGAACCTGCAATCAATAAACGTTGGTCTCTGCCCTGACAGACTCCTGTCTGTGCAGTTCAGAGACCCTCTTGATCAAGCAGTAATTGTGTGTGTGTCTATTTTATGTTTGGTATCTGGCTGGACCACTAACAGGTAAATTAAATTGCTAAAGCTTGCACTCCTATCCACTTCTTGGGGAGGGGGCTTAAATTTGAACCCAACAGAAGCGAATGCCAAAGGGCAGGTGCCACAACATTAAAGGTCTGCTTTCAGCGTTGTGCAGAAGGGACTTCCTGATAAGATTCCCCATGTTATTTTATTAGGATGTTACATTGCCTGCTCAGTGAGAAAGGAATGGTAAAGGCTGCAGAAGATTTATTTTTTACTTATTTATTAAATTTACATCTTGTCTTTCCTCCCAGAAGGAGCCCAAGGCAGTAAACAAAACCACTAAAAGCACTCGAAAACACCTCAAAAACAAAGTCTTTAAAACATACTAAATGAAAACATCTTTAAAAAATATTAAAACAAAGTATCTTAAAAACAAATATATATTTAAAAAACAACTTTAAAAGCAATTCCAGCATAACGCAGACTGGGATAAAGTCTCTACTTAAAAGGCTTGTTGAAAGAGGAATGTCTTCAGTAGGCACCAAAAAGATGACAGAGATGGTACCTGTCTAATATTTAATGGGAGGGAATTCCAAAGGGTTGGTGCTACAACACTAAAGGTCAAGTTCTTTTGTTGTGCAGAACGGACCTCCTGATAAGTAGGTACCTGCAGGAGACCATCACCTGCAGAGCACAGTGATCATCTGGGTATATATGGGGTGAGACGATCTTCCAGGTAGCCTGGTCCCAAGCTGCATAGGCAGCCACACATAGAGTGCATTGCAATACTCCAATCTGGAAGTTACCAGAGCGTGGAGTACTGTTGCCAAGTCATCTCTGTCCAGAAGGGGTTGTAGCTGGCAAAACAGCTGTAGCTAGAAATAGGCACTCCTAGCCACCAGCCATTTAGCAGCATTGGATATCCACGAGTTCTAGCGTTATGAGAAAGAAAGAAAAATGTTTCTCTATCCACTTTCTCCATACTATGCATCATTTTATACTATTCTGACTCACCTTTTCTCTAAATTATAAAGCCCCAAATGCTGCACCCTTTCCTCATAGCGGAGTCGCTCCACTCCCTTGACCTTTTTGGATGTCTTTTTCTAAACCTTTTCCAGCTCTACAATTTCCTTTTTGAGCTCAGGCGACCAGAACTGTACACAGTATTCCAAATGTGGCCACACCATAGATTTGTACAATAGCATTATGACATCAGCAATTTTATTTTCAATACCTTTCCTAATGATCCGTAGCATGGAATTTTCCTTTTTCACAGCTGCCCACACTGGATCGACATCTTCATCGAGCTATCCACTACAACCCTAAGATCTCATTCTTCGTCAGTCACTGCTTGTTCATATCCCATGAGCATATATGTGAAATTATTATTTTTTGCTTCTTTACATTGAATAGTTTTACTTTATATTTTATTTTAAGAACATAAGAACATAAGAAGAGCCTGCTGGATCAGGCCAGTGGCCCATCTAGTCCAGCATCCTGTTCTCACAGTGGCCAACCAGGTGCCTGGGGGAAGCCCGCAAGCAGGACCCGAGTGCAAGAACACTCTCCCCTCCTGAGGCTTCCGGCAACTGGTTTTCAGAAGCATGCTGCCTCTGACTAGGGTGGCAGAGCACAGCCATCATGGCTAGTAGCCATTGATAGCCCTGTCCTCCATGAATTTGTCTAATCTTCTTTTAAAGCCGTCCAAGCTGGTGGCCACTACTGCATCTTGTGGGAGCAAATTCCATAGTTTAACTATGCGCTGAGTAAAGAAGTACTTCCTTTTGTCTGTCCTGAATCTTCCAACATTCAGCTTCTTTGAATGTCCACGAGTTCTAGTATTATGAGAGGGAGAAGAACTTTTCTCTATCCACTTTCTCAATGCCATGCATAATTTTATACACTTCTATCATGTCTCCTCTGACCCGCCTTTTCTCTAAACTAAAAAGCCCCAAATGCTGCAACCTTTCCTCATAAGGGAGTCGCTCCATCCCCTTGATCATTCTGGTTGCCCTCTTCTGAACCTTTTCCAACTCTAGAATATCCTTTTTGAGATGAGGCGACCAGAACTGTACACAGTATTCCAAATGCGGCCGCACCATAGATTTATACAACGGCATTATGATATCGGCTGTTTTATTTTCAATACCTTTCCTAATTATTCCTAGCATGGAATTTGCATTTTTCACAGCTGCCGCACACTGGGTCGACATTTTCATCATGCTGTCCACTACAACCCCGAGGTCTCTCTCCTGGTCGGTCACCGCCAGTTCAGACCCCATGAGCGTATATGTGAAATTCAGATTTTTTGCTCCAATATGCATAATTTTACACTTGTTTATATTGAATTGCATTTGCCATTTTTCCGCCCATTCACTCAGTTTGGAGAGATCTTTTTGGAGCTCTTCACAATCCCTTTTTGTTTTAACAACCCTGAACAATTTAGTGTCGTCAGCAAACTTGGCCACTTCACTGCTCACTCCTAATTCTAGGTCATTAATGAACAAGTTGAAAAGTACAGGTCCCAATACCGATCCTTGAGGGACTCCACTTTCTACAGCCCTCCATTGGGAGAACTGTCCGTTTATTCCTACTCTCTGCTTTCTGCTTCTTAACCAATTCCTTATCCACAAGAGGACCTCTCCTCTTATTCCATGACTGCTAAGCTTCCTCAGAAGTCTTTGGTGAGGTACCTTGTCAAACGCTTTTTGAAAGTCTAAGTACACTATGTCCACTGGATCACCTCTATCTATATGCTTGTTGACACTCTCAAAGAATTCTAATAGGTTACTGAGACAGGACTTTCCCTTGCAGAAGCCATGCTGGCTCTGCTTCAGCAAGGCTTGTTCTTCTATGTGCTTAGTTAATCTAGCTTTAATCATACTTTCTACCAGTTTTCCAGGGACAGAAGTTAAGCTAACTGGCCTGTAATTTCCGGGATCCCCTCTGGATCCCTTTTTGAAGATTGGCGTTACATTTGCCACTTTCCAGTCCTCAGGCACGGAGGAGGACCCGAGGGACAAGTTACATATTTTAGTTAGCAGATCAGCAATTCCACATTTGAGTTCTTTGAGAACTCTCGGGTGGATGCCATCTGGGCCCACTGATTTGTCAGTTTTTATATTGTCCATTAAGCCTAGGACTTCCTCTCTCGTTACCACTATTTGTCTCAGTTCCTCAGAACCCCTTCCTGCAAATGTTAGTTCAGGTTCAGGGATCTGCCCTATATCTTCCACTGTGAAGACAGATGCAAAGAATTCATTTAGCTTCTCTGCAATCTCCTTATCGTTCTTTAGGACACCTTTGACTCCCTTATCATCCAATCGCCTCCCTAGATGGTCTCCTGCTTTGAATGTATTTATAGAATTTTTTGTTGTTGGTTTTTATGTTCTTAGCAATGTGCTCCTCAAATTCTTTTTTAGCATCCCTTATTGTCTTCTTGCATTTCTTTTGCCAGAGTTTGTGTTCTTTTTTATTTTCTTCATTCGGACAAGACTTCCATTTTCTGAAGGAAGACTTTTTGCCTCTAAGAGCTTCCTTGACTTTGCTCGTTAACCATGCTGGCATCTTCTTGGCCCTGGCAGTACCTTTTCTGATCTGCGGTATGCACTCCAGTTGAGCTTCTAATATAGTGTTTTTAAACAACTTCCAAGCATTTTTGAGTGATGTGACCCTCTGGACTTTGTTTTTCAGCTTTCTTTTTACCAATCCCCTCATTTTTGTGAAGTTTCCTCTTTTGAAGTCAAATGTGACCGTGTTGGATTTTCTTGGCAATTGGCCATTTACATGTATGTTTAATTTAATAGCACTATGGTCACTGCTCCCTATCGGTTCAACAACACTTACATCTCGCACCAGGTCCCGGTCCCCACTGAGGATTAAGTCCAGGGTTGCCGTCCCTCTGGTCGGTTCCATGACCAACTGATCTAGGGAATAGTCATTTAGAATATCTAGAAACTTTGCTTCTTTGTCATGACTGGAACACATATGCGGCCAGTCTATGTCCGGGTAGTTGAAGTCACCCATTACTACCACATTTCCTAGTTTGGATGCTTCCTCAATTTCATATCTCATCTCAAGGTCTCCCTGAGCATTTTGATCAGGGGGACGATAGATCGTTCCCAGTATTAAGTCCCTCCTGGGGCATGGTATCACCACCCACAACGATTCTGTGGAGGAGTCTGCCTCTTTTGGGGTTTCGAGCTTGCTGGATTCAATGCCTTCTTTCACGTATAGAGCGACTCCGCCACCAATACGTCCTTCCCTGTCCTTCCGATATAGTTTATATCCAGGGATAACCGTATCCCACTGGTTTTCTCCATTCCACCAGGTCTCCGTTATGCTCACTATATCAATGCTCTCCTCTAAGACCAAGCACTCCAGTTCTCCCATCTTGGTTCGGAGGCTCCTAGCATTAGCGTACAGGCACTTGTAAGCAGTGTCTCTCTTCAAGTGTCTTTGGCACTTGTGGTTTGGCCTGTGGTAATTTTGCTCTTCTGAATTTATATCCTGTGCCCCTGCTCTCACAATGCCTACTTCTAGGCCTACCCCTTTTAAAATTTCATCATTTCTTTGGTTTTTATCCCAGGGGGGAGGTTTATTCCGAACCGGACCTTTCTCAGCTCCTGTCGGGTTTCCCCCCTCAGTCAGTTTAAAAGCTGCTCTGCTACCTTTTTAATTTTAAGTGCCAGCAGTCTGGTTCCATTCTGGTTCAAGTGGAGCCTGTCCCTTTTGTACAGGCCCGGCTTGTCCCAAAATGTTCCCCAGTGCCTAACAAATCTAAACCCTTCCACCCGACACCATCGTCTCATCCACGCATTGAGACTGCAAAGCTGGGCCTGTCTGGCTGGTCCTTCGCGTGGAACCGGTAGCATTTCAGAGAAAGCCACCTTGGAGGTCCTGGCTTTCAGCATCCTACCTAGCAACCTAAATTTTGCTTCCAGGACCTCACGGCTGCATTTCCCCATGTTGTTGGTGCCAACGTGCACCACGACCACTGACTCCTCCCCAGCACTGTCTACCAAACTATCTAAACGACGGGCGATATCCACAACCTTCGCACCAGGCAGGCAAAACACCTTGCGGTCTACACGCCCATCACACACCCCACTGTCTATGTTCCTAATGATTGAATCACCCACTACAAGGATCCCTCCACGCCCTGGAGATATATCCTCGGCACGAGAGGATAGCTGCTCATCCCCCAAGGAATGGGTCCCTTCTAAGGGATCGTTTCCCTCTTCCTCAACTGGATGCTCTCCTTCCCCGAGACCATCGTTCTCCATGATAGCAGGAGAGCTATCATCGCTGGAGTGGGACACAGCTATAACGTCCCTGAAGGCCTCCTCCACACACCTCTCTGCCTCTCTCAGCTTTTCCAGGTCTGCCACCTTGGCCTCAAGGAAATGAAGTCGTTCCCGGAGAGCCAGGAGCTCATTGCACCGAGAGCACACCCACGACTGCTGTCCAACAGGCAGATAGTCGTACATGCTGCAGGCTGTGCAAAACACTGGAAAGCCCCCACACGCCTGCTGGCTTCTTACCTGCATAGTTTTGTTTAAGGTTTATTACATCAATAGGTTGGAGACTGTGGTTTAGTTGAGGTCAGGGGACAGAAGGGCAGAGTGGGGGGCCCTGGCCTCCTCGCCCTGCTGCCGAACTCGCTCTGCTGCTTAACTCGCCTTGACGGTTTGTCAGCTGGGGCTCCCTCTAGCTCGTTATTAACTGACAACAATACACGTTCAACAGTGCAAGTTCCCCTGCAGTTCTAAATGGTGCTTTGCACTCTAGCCTGGACAAACTAGACTATCTTTAAGCTGCTTTTAATCTAAAGAGAAGGCTGAAACGTTTCTGGTGAGTCTTTTTACCTACAACAGCCTAACCTTTTTTAACCTAGGAATATTTATTTTTATTTACTTATTTATTTATTACATTTATACCTCACCTTTCTTTTCATCATAGAAACCCAAGGCAGCTTTCATATGGTGTGGTCTCCCATCCAGGCACTGACCAGACCTAACCCTGCTTAGCTTCAGCAGGGCGCGGGCCTCATGTGCCTTGAGACCATAGCCGGGGAATAATAGCCTACCCTTTTAAACCTAGGAACACAGAAACAGTTCTAATTTCTGAAGCAGGAAAATGTACCTCTTGGAATATGAAAGTTGCCCTGACTCAATCACATGAGATCATTCCCAAGAATTAAAGCAGGGAGAGTGAATGGGGTGCTATCTAGATAATATTGGACTCCAACCCCTATCAGCCCTAGCCAGAATGGCAATGGTCAGGAATGATGGAAGTTGTAGTCTAGCAACATCTGGAGAGCACCATGTCAGCTGCCCCTGAATTATAGTAATGGATGAGTTCATCTTCAGATAAGTATAGATAAGTTATTGATTTTATAAGGAAACCTATAAAGTTTGAATGGGACTCTCATTATGGCTCAGAGTCAACAGCTAAAATCACAACACACCGTGGAGATTGAACTTCCTTCTCTTCAATTGTCTCTCAAAGTATGTCTTAGCTGACGGTTTGGAGCAACAGCAGTTGCAAGGAGAAAGTATATGTTGCCCTACCATTGGGTGCAGTATGGGAATCTTTAGCAGCAATCACATTTAATTTAATTTAATTTAATTTAATTTAAATATGTATTTATTTAGCTTCTACCCTACCCTTCCTTCCAGAAGGAGCCCAGGGTGATAAACACTAAAGACATCTTAAAAATAAAAGATCTTTAAAAACATATTTTAAAAAATCTTTAAAACATCTTAAATAGCAATTTCTAGCCACAGTTGCTGATAAATAGCAAGTCCTGCCCCTAATCAGTATGGCTGTTGAAAGTCTTTTTGAGTGGGAAAGTCAATTAGAGTCATGGGTACCTATTGAATGATGCCCATAATGTGCCATTTTGAATATTCTGCTTAAGAAAAAAACAAACCAGTTCTCTACGTTATCCAATACTGTGTATTTGTCCTTTTCAACACTCCAGGAAATGAATCCTCCGGCAGCAACACTAACCTTATCTGGTATTTCAGGATAGCCAAAAGAAAGAGCTCACTATCTGAAAGTGCCCATATTGAGCAAAGAACCAACTGATGGAAACCACAAAGTTCAAAAATAAAAGGAACCACTGTCCATGGTCCTAACGTTTGTTGTTCTTATGTGCCTTCAAGTTGATTACGACTTATGGCGATCCTATGAATCAACAACCTCCAATAGCATCTGTTGTGAATAACCTTGTTCAGAACTTGTACGTTCAGGTCTGTGGCTTCCTTTATGGATCCATCTCATTTGGCCTTCCTCTTTTTCTACTCTCTTCTGTTTTTCCCAGCATTATAGCCTTTTCTAGTGAATCATGTCTTCTCATGATGTATCCAAAGTATGATCACCTCAGTTTCATCATTTTAGCTTCTAGTGATAGTTCTGGTTTAATTTGTTCTAACACCCAATTATTGGTCTTTTTCACAGTCCATGGTATGCACAAAGCTCTCCTCCAACACCACATTTCAAATGAGTTGATTTTTCTCTTATCTGCTTTTTTCACTGTCCAACTATCACATCCATACACAAAGACTGGGAATATCATGATCTGAATGATCCTGACTTTAGTGTTCAGTGATACATCTTTGCGTTTGAGGACCTTTTTGAGTTCTCTCATAGCTGCCCTCCCCAGTCCTAGCCTTCTTCTGATTTCTTGACTATTGTCTCCATTTTGGTTAATGACTGTGCCAAGGTATTGATAATCCTTGACAAATTCAATGTCCTTGTTTTCAACTTTAAAGTTACATAAATCTTCCTTTTTCATTACTTTAGTCTTCTTGACGTTCAGCTATAGTCCTACTTTTGTGCTTTCCTCTTTAACTTTTATCAGCATTAGTTTCAAATCATTACTGGTTTCTGCTAGTAGTATGGTATCATCTGCATATCTTAAAATACTGATATTTCTCCCTCCAATTTTCACACCTCCTTCATCTTGGTCCAATCCCGCTTTCCGTATGATAAGTTCTGCGTATAGATTAAACAAATAGGGTGATAAAATACACCCATCTCACACCCTTTCCAATGAGGAAACAGTTGGTTTCTCCATATTCTGTCCTTACAGCAGCCTCTTGTCCAGAGTATAGGTTGCGTATCAGGACAATCAAATGCTGTGGCACCCCCATTTCTTTTAAAGCATTCCATAGTGTTTCATGATCTACACAATCAAAGGCTTTGCTCTAATCTATAAAACACAGGGTGATTTCCTTCCTTGGCCTGTTCCATTATCCAACTTATGTTTGTGATACGATCTCTGGTGCCCCTTCCCTTTCTAAATCCAGTTTGCACGTCTAGCATTTCTCCCTGCATATATATGGTAAGAGCCTTTGTTGTAGAATCTTCAGCATTACTGTACTTGCATGGGATATTAAGGCAACAGTTCGTAGTGCATTCCCTGGGATCCCCTTTCTTTGGAATTGGGATATATATTGAACACTTCCAGTCATTGTTAATTTTTCCATATTTTTTGATAAATTTTAGTCAAAATTTGGACAGATTCAGTCTCAGTAGCTTGTAGCAACTTTATTAGTATGCCATCTGTTCCTGATTTGTTTCTTCCAAGTATTTTAAGAGCAGCTTTCACCTCACATTCTAAAATTTCTGGTTCGTCAGCATACGGTTCCTCCGTGAATGAATCTGTCATCCTGGCATCTCTTTTATGGAGTTCTTCAGTGTATTGCTTCCATCTTCCTTTTATTTCATCTTGGTCAGTGTGTTTCCCTGTTGATTATTCAACATCCCTACCCTTGGTTTAAATTTCCCTTTCATTTCTCTAATCTTTTGGAATAGGGCTCTTGTTCTACCCTTTTTGTTGTCCTCTTCTATTTCTATACAATAACTATTGTAATAGTTCTTTGTCCCTTCGTACTAGTCTCTTAAAAAACCAGAGTCCAGAAACGATTATGCCTGGTGCCTGCAACGAAGTCTAATATTAGGTTATCTGAAGATGCCCCACATACTTTTAGGAAGGTGTCTTTTACATACTTTTGCATGCAACAAGGACATCACCTCAAATATTCTCACGTGTTCTCCTAATAAGGAGTGTCTTTGGACTCAAGATATTCATGAGGCTGTTCTGGACTTTAGTAATTTTGCTGTCCCTAGAATAGGCGTGGGAACATAAGAACAGCCTTGCTGGATCAGACCAAAGGCTCATCTAGTACAGCATTCTGTTCTCATGTTGATCAACCAGATGACTATGGAAATCCCATAAGACAAACATTAGCACAATAGTACTTTCCTAGTCATTATTCCCAGGAACTAGTATTCAGTGGCATACTGCCTCTTATCCTGGAAGTACTACAGCCATCAGGGCTAGTAGTCATTGATAACCTTATCCTCAGTGAACCTGTTCTAACGTCCTTTTAAAGCCATCCAAGTTGGTAGCCATTACTGCATCTTGGGGTAGTGAATTCCATAACTATGTGCTGTGTGAAGTAGTCCTTTCTTTTGTTTTACTTGAAACTGTCCCAAGATTTACCTGTGGTCCTCCAGATGTTGCTGGACTTCAACTCCCATCAGCCCCAGCCAGTGGTGAGGGTTGATGAGAATTGACGTTTGGAGGGCCACATGTTCCCTGCCCCTGCACTAGAACAGTAGAGTAATGGGAATGCTATTGTATACTGTCAAGTGACAGTAACTTTCTCTGGGCTTTTGTTTAAATATTAACAGGCAGATATTGTCCAGAGTACATGATTTGTATACAAAAAGTCCCAGATTTAAAAGTCCTGGCATTTCCATTTAAAAGGACCAAATGAGATATGATGTGAAAAACCTCTAGGATCTCAGAGGGGCCTTGCCACTCAGAGCTGACAATACTAGGTTCGATGAACAAATAGTCTTACAAGGCATAAGGCAGCATCCTATGTTCCTAATGGCCATTAAATGATTAGAAGATGCTTGCTCAATAGCTTTGGATGGCTTCAAGATCTACCCCGTTCACTCAGATTGGTATGGAGAAAAATAGCTGGTAGATCAAATGTAGTGAAACAGCCAGCAAAGGAGACAGCTGGCTGAGTTTTGCAGCTGGCTTGGGTCCCTGAGCATATGCCATTTGCTTTGGGGAAAAACAGATGTTGTTCTGAAGACTGGTACCATCTGACAAGGTGTATGCCTGATCCCCTTATGCTTACGTTGCTTATTTGCAAATGAACATATATTTCAAGAACACCACAATACTCCAGTGCTCTTCCTCACAAGGAAACTGAGCCTATAAAAAACCACTTCACATCTCACAAATCAGGAAAGCAGGGAGCCATGAGCGATGGCTGCCTTTTTGAATTCTGATGGATTCAGGTTTATGTGCACTAATTGGACTATTAAGAAACTAGAACTAGTTTAGTCCTCCCTCCCAGCACAGAAATAAAAAAATGCTATTAAATGGCAGCAAAACTAGAATACAAAGATGGCTTGATACCTTTGTTCCCTACTGCAGCTCATAAGTCATTCCAGTCCCCATTAAAACTTTAGGCACTGGTCATTCTCAAAGCAAGATTCTAAGAGTTATCGGACCAATTATGTGGCGAGCAATGCATAAGTTTGTACTCCTGGTGGGATGTAATCAATGGCACTTACAAAGCAAGTATCAACTTGGAGTTTCATTGCTCCCTATTGTGTTGAGAGTACCAAGTGTACATTGCAGCTATGCCATATTCCCCAAACTCGGTGAGCAAGCAAAAACTGAAGAGTAAATCTGTCTCTTTGGTATCCAACCATGTAACATCCCTTTTGTCTGAGCAGAGGGAATGCAGCTCCTCTTGGCAATCTACCGCTCCCTTTTCCAGCCTTCTCTCTCACACACACACTCACACACACCCCTACCTTACATACACACAGCCTTCAGCGACCTATAAAATCAGCAACAGCACAATCTGCGGACCTGACACTGTTAAATACTTCCCTTAAATATTACAAAATGTCAGCTCTCCCACTGCTGTCCTTCCAGCAGCCCCTGTAGGGATCACTGTTTGACTGCTTTAAAACCTCATAAACTCACATACTCTTTCCTGAAAGTCAGAGTTACAGCTCTCCCTGGAATTCAGGCCAGTTCTCTGAAAGTTATGGATAAGTCAAAATATAAACTTGTGAGTTAAAAAACATTGAATGAACTTAGGATTTAAGGTTCTTGTTTATTGCCCCTCCCCTTGCTGCCACAATTTTCTTCCTCATGCTGCAAGTCCAGAAGTCATGAAGCCAAGTGCCATAGACAAAGCAATGTCCCGACTTGCATATCGCCACAATGTCCGCCTGCCTGCTACCCATCTTTCCCAAACACATTTTGTTCTCTTTAATGACAACTTTCTCCTTGTTCTCCACATGCAAGGGGAGAAATTTTGGTACCACACTTGAGAATGCCACCTCAGTGAAACAGCAGCTGGAACTGGTGTAGCATGATGGTTGAGAGCATGACCTAAATGCAGAAAACCCCATCGCCTTCATCAAAGGCATGCACTTTCCCTTCTGTCTTTGCAATGCACTTCCCAGTGAGCAGAGAGAGTTTCCTTTGAGTTCCTGCAAACCTTACAAAATGTTCTGGCACTAGCATCTTTCTCATGATCTTCAGAGAAGAGTACGATCAAACATGCATTAGTGCAGTCTAGTCAGATCTGAAGAATCCTGACAGTCAGCTAGTGAAGACTTTTTTGTTCCAAGAGGGTCAGCTCTTGACAAACACACAAAAAGCCTGTGTTTCCATTGATTTATTAAAAAAAAAAACACCCTAGGGAAGTACCATGAAGATTAGCACATTGCACAGTTGTTGTCATCCCATGTCAGCCCCTTAAAACCTATCTTTTCTACAACCAGGCAATGCTGTCTGTGAGCTGGGATGTCTCTCAGTGTTCTCCAGTGGCATTTCTCCTGCAGGGCTGGCAAACATTGGCAGCCAGGGCTGTAAAAATGAAGTGACATCTGTCAAACTGGCAACTTCTACCAGCACAAAATCCAGAGGAAGGGTGTGTATCATTAAAAGATACTACCAGGATTTTTTTTTTCCTTAGATGAATGAGTTCTCTGCAGTGTCACCTCTCCTGGCAGCTTGGATAGAGATACTGCTTTGTATTTTCCCACGGTCAGCTCGGGGCCAAGAGCTTTGATGCTCTGCTGGGAGATGCATGCTTTCGGATACAGAGGCCCGGTAATGAAGAGGGATGAACAGAGGGTGCAAAGCTCCAAGTATTAACTGGGATTTGTTCAGCTGGTTTACCTGGCTCAAGCATGACGAGCACCACCCAGCATAAACCCCATCAAATGCCCCTGCCGTATATGGTGCAAATTGGAATACAAATCAGAGGGAAAAGCTTTCCTCTGTTTGAACAAATTGCTATAGATTCACCCCCGTCTCAGGTCAGAGCCCCCGATGGGAAATATTTTCACTGGCTGACTGCTAATAGACTCTGGAGCAGCCATTGGATCAATAGCTGAATAAGAAAATTAGCCAAAGCACACAATCTGATTTTGCCTTGCTTTGAATTACAGCAGCTTGGAGGGCCTATATCATTCGCTCCCTTTCTTTTCAGCTCCTCTCCCTCCTTGCTCCCTGTGCACCTATCTTTCAAACCGAGTCAGATTTGTGGGAGCATAAAAAATACACACTGGAAGATATAACGCCTTTTGAAAAATGCTTACATGCATTCATGTTTCCCGGCGAAGCGGCAGGGTTGCCATTTCCCCAAGGGTAAAGAAGCCAGGTAGCAGTGGGATTCACCCCACGTACCTACATTGTCTCCAAGAAGGTAGACACAAACACAGCCAGTGCTGAGAGGCGCTTATCCATATGGCAATGGCAGGAGGAGAGCTTGCTTTTTCTCTCCTTCATAAAAGTCTTTAGCAAAATAATAATAATAATTTTAAGTATTAAAAATGAAAGTGGCTATTCTAGCAGAGAAGTGGCCACATTACAAAAGGAGTAATTAATACAGGACACAAAGAAAGAAACTGCAGATGGAAACTGAATTATAATAAACTAGCAGCCTTGTATCTGGAGTTGCTCGGGAATTCTAAGAAAGCAAAAAAATCAGTGCATTTTTTAAATCAGTGGTTACAATCACTGCAATTTGGAAAGGTTCGGTTTCTCATCTGGATTCAAAATGGCATCTAATTGTATCCAAACAGACAAAAATGTGATCCTTGACCTCAAGAACCATCATGCAAATTTTAGTTATGATATCTTAAAGAGATGTCTAAATGCATAGCAAAATAGTCTAAATGCATTTCCAAAATACACACACACACACACAGAGAGAGAGAGAGAGAGAGAGAGAGAGAGATCTAAACAGATATATGCCTCAGCTAAAACCTGTTTGGAAATTGTGGCCTCTGATCAAGATACCTCATTCCAAAGTTGAGGTGTGGAATCAATTTTAAACACCCCATTAATATTAGAAATTTCTGTGATATTTAAAAATAATTTAATTTGGTCTGAACAGTATGGCTTTGTCACTTTGAAATCCTGAGCCAAATATTCTGGCCATCATTCTGAAATTTGCCATGTTTTTTATTAATCTGCTTGTGAGTCATGTTTACATGAATTAGTATTATGTATCTGCACTCTCTTGATATTTTCAATTCTTTGAACTAAACCATTTTTATCCATGCAGTATTTAACTCTCATTATTTAGTATTTACAATCTCATATGTAAAAGTAGTCAGTGGGTTGTATCTTCAATCATAGCCCCATCAGCACAAAGATTTCCACTTGCATGACAGAACTTCCTCCCTCCCTCCATCTGGAGGGCAGCAGGTTCCCCCATCCTATGGAGCAGATTTGGGGGGGTGGAGCATGCATACAGGGAGGAGAAACAGGAAATCCAGCCTGGATTACTGCAATGCGCTCTATGTGGGGCTGCCCTTGAGGTTGGTCCGGAAGCTGCAGCTGGTGCAAAATGCGGTGACGAGACTGCTCACTGGGGCAGGGTATCACCAACATGTCACCCCGCTGCTGAAAGAATTGCACTGGCTGCCCATTTGCTACCAGGCCAAGTTCAAGGTTCTAGTTCTGGGGTACAAAGCCCTATACAGCTTGGGACCAGGATACCTGAAAGACCATCTTATCCGTTATATACCCAGTCGATCACTGCGCTCTATCAGGAGGTCCATTCCGCACAACATAGGAAACGGACCTTTAGTGTGGCGGCATCTACCCTGTGGAACTCCCTATCCTTAAATATAAGATAGGTGTCATCTGTTATCTTTTTGGTGCCTATTGCAGACCTTCCTCTTTCAACAAGCCTTTTAAGTTGAGACCTTATCCCAGTCTGCGTCTGTGTTGGAATTGCTTTTTAACATGTTTTTAAACTTTTTTAAAAAACACTTATCTTTTTAACCTTTTTTTAAAGATGTCTTGAAAGCTTTTTTCAAAAAAATGTTTTTAAAGATGTTTTCTTTTAATGTATTTTAAAGTCTGTTTTTATGATGTTTTAAAGTGTTTTTTGTGCTTTTGTTTGCTGCCCTGGGCTCCTGCTGGGAGGAAGGGCAGGATATAAATCAAATAATAAATAAATAAAGTCTAACTCTGCAAGCAGAAATCCTTGTGCTGACGGGACAGATTAGTTGAATAACGCCCTTTATTTTCATGTGTGAAATATGTATCCATATGAACAAACAGCAGCTTATGTAGCCTAAATACTACAAACCCATGATGCAATACAACTATAAACAAAAAGGCATGTATGAAGGTTTGTGGTGTGGTGGTGGAAGAGGAAGGGTGCCCTTAACTGTACTTAGCAATCAACACAGATGTCTCTAACCCCTCTTTATTAACCTGTGATCACACTAGTAGCCAGAACAAAGTGTTTCCATTAGCCACACCTATAGGGAGAATGGGTTGATCTACTGATCAGTTGCGAAGTCTCTTTGAAGCTGAACAAAAAAATGCACTCAAGCTACTCCTACCAGGTTTTACAATAAAAAGAGCTAGGCTTTGATTAGCTTCGTGTGTCCCAGTTTTCAGAAGAGAGAGGTGGAGATGCATTGGAACTAGCAGAACAGTGAGTGTGTTTCTACTCTAACTTTCATTCTCCAATTATAAATCACTTATGCTGACAGTGTCTGTTAACCGTTAAAGTAGGGATTGGGAACCTGCCGCCCTCCAGATGTTGTTTAACCTCCACTTGCAGCAGCAGGAAAAAAAGGGGTCCTTAGGAAAGAAGGAAGCTTGGCTACTGTCATAACTAATAGTGAGCCCCACCTCGGAGAACAATTTCTCCTCCTCCTGAAAAAAAACAGTGAA
The DNA here is from genome assembly GCF_030035675.1 of Rhineura floridana. Classification (NCBI taxonomy): domain Eukaryota; kingdom Metazoa; phylum Chordata; class Lepidosauria; order Squamata; family Rhineuridae; genus Rhineura; species Rhineura floridana. The sequence continues at coordinate 153,192,753 of NC_084483.1, forward strand.
ATGTTTTTCCCGGTTTCTCTACCCAAAGCTGGGGTGGAGAATTTCAAGAGACCATCTGTGTATTGCTCTCCTTTCTTTGCAAGCAATGGGGATGGTTTTAAATAAGATGTTGGAGCCCAATCGGTCAATCCTAGGAACTGAAATCACAGCACAGTGACTGAGAAGGTGGGACTATTAAAGAGCCCATTGTTTTAATTATTTATATCAATATGCTGCTTTTTGACCAAACAATACCCGAAGTGGCTAATGCTTGTTAATATGAAGACATAAAATGGAAATGGACTGCCTTCAAGTCGATTGTGACTTATGGCAACCCTATGAATAGGGTTTTCATGGTAAGCAGTATTCAGAGGGGGTTTACCCTCCTCTGAGGCTGAGAGGCAGTGACTGGCCCAAGGTCACCCAGTGAGCTTCATGGCTGTGTGGGGATTCAAACCCTTGTCTCCCAGGTCGTAGTCCAACACTCTAACCACTACACCACATTGGCTCTCATGAAGACATAAGCATCAACTAAAACTGTTAAAATAAACTGTAATATGAAACTACAGTAAACTAACAGGAGATAGCATGGATGTGAGAAACTTTCAGGGAAGGGGGAGGCTGGATTCCACAAGACAAAGGCCACCACTTAGAAGTCACTGTTTGTGGCAGGTGACAATCACAATTCTGGTGGTAGTGGCACCTATTGGCCCTTATATTATGTGTGTGTGTTAATTTACAAGGTTTTCCCTCATATCCCAGAACAAGGCTCTTTAGAGCCTTTAAACCTTCCCAAAATCTAGAGGGGCTCTCTTGTGTCAACAGCACCCCCTTCACTTCAAGAAGAAAAAAGAACACCCCTTCAATTAATACAATCTGATCAGAGAGTATAATGCATGACAGAATGTACCTTGCCCTCAAAAATCAGAAAAGACCTTCAGATCTGATGAGAAATCTCTATGCTTCTTACAGTTTTTGACAATTTAACCCACATAACATAGTGCTTACAAGATATTTATTATTCATCTTGCTGGAATAAAGTGCCTCAGAGGCAAAAGTGACATTCAGACCATCCACAATAGGTCATTTGGCTCCCTATTAGCCAGGAAAATTAACTGCCTTGCATCATATTTTCAACTTATCAATTTTCTATCAATAGCAACTAAAACAATAGTTCCCAATCTGTCATATATTAATACAAGATGCATGTGGGCTGCAAATCAGTATGATATGCAAAGTGGTTGTATGGTATGCTATCAGAATAACAATCCATTGTAAGTTCACTGGTTAAATGATAATAATAATAATAACAATACAGACCTTTGGGGGATGTAATGCACTAGATAGATAAAGAGAGCTTTCAAAAGGTGGTGGGCCCCTGAATTTTGCGCATGGCTGTAACATACAACCAAGCATAGTTGCACCGTAGTGTCTTAGTAATAACTCTCATTAACAAAATGCTGTCTTTGTTGATGGACTTCCCTGCCCCAGTCTAGACCTAGACATGAAAACTTTCCTCACCTCCAACACTTAATTGCTTGTCTCTGCCCTAATACTAAGGGAAGCTTCATACATGTGATTGCTGTGGGACACACTCACACTACACATTTAAAACACTATTATACCACTTTCAGGATTTCCTGCTCTGCTCACACTTCCTATATAAGGCCCCATCTGCATTATGCATTTAAAGCAGTATTATACCACTTAAACAGTCACAGCTTCCACCAAAGAATCCAGGGAGTTCTTGTTTGTTAAGGGTGCTGAGAGATAATGGCCCTGTTCACATGTTACAGTCAACGAGTGTACAGTCTGTGTACCTGGGTACACAAGTAGCTGGGCTGTACACTCGTACAGTTATTCACATGTAACATTCAACGAGTGTACAGTCTATTCTATACACATTTGCTGCCAGGGAAAGAAAATGGCTTCAATGACACTTATTAAATGCGCCATTGAAGAAATTCCCTTTTACTGGCAACAAGGCAAGGCATGCTGGGTTTGTTATACTTCCTGAAACTGTTTCCTGTCAAGGGGTGCATTCAATAGAAAGAGTGTTGGCAGAAACAGGAATGTAGTTTTACTCTTTTCATTTTTCCTGCAGATTCTTAAGTTTTAAAAATCAAAACACCAACATTGAAAAAGAAAATACTAACCTGTAACTATCATAATTATAGTTATTAAAATATTGCATTTTTCATTGCCTGTTATTAGAGTATGTATGGGTTTTGATGTAGGCTTTCATTGAACAATCCTATACATGTCTATACAGTCCTATAGAGATCAATAGGACTTACTCATAGATAAATGTGTGAAAGTGCATACCTAAATATACTGAATATTCATATATGAAAATATTTTGAGGGGGCTGCAACAAAAACAAGCTGCTTAAAAGATTATGAATTGAAACTATTCTTCCAACATGGTACACCTGATTCTTTCTTGAGGCTATCATGCGTTTTAATACACAAAACTACACTCAAAATATAAATGTGGGGAAAATTATTTATCAGTTGGGCTTTCCAGCCTACTGCTCCCACTGTAACATACTCTGTCCCCTGGAAAGCCTTTCCTGGTATTTGGGAAACAGGAAAGCTCTGGGCTGTGGTTTTTCAGTAGAAATGTTTGTAGCTCAGTATCAAAAAGTGATCAGTATCTTTTTTTTAATGATCTATGTCAGTGGTTCCCAACTTTTATGAGTACGGGACCCCCTTTATAAGCTCAAAAGATTTTGTGACCTCCTCCCTCCAGGAAGGCAGCTTGGCTGCCAGGAAGGAGGAAAGCGGCCTTTCCTTGCAGGCTTGCTTGTTTTTGCTTCACAAAAAGCCCTCTCGTTCTGAGTAAGGACGTCATCAGTAGTGGTAGTGTGAGGAGACGGCAGTCAGTGGTAGTAATTCCCTCTTCTTTCTGGTAGCTCCACCTCAGCCTCCTTTGGTGTCTGCCATGTATTTTAGAGGCAGATGCCTGCCTTTGGTGTGCCTGAAAGATGCTCTAGCACTTCAGCAAAACTCCTCCCCTCTCATTTGGAGCAAGGAGGAGGTGTCATCTGCAGCAGCAGTGGGGAGCAGACAGTGTCCAGGGAGTGAAGACTTTAAAAAAAAAAAAATAATTAATTTCTTTACTGTTCGCAGCCCCTTCCGGATTACTTCACACCCCCCAGGTTGGGAACCACTGATCTATGTCATAATATTTAGCTTTTGGATAGCACTTTAAATGCAGGGTGGGCAGAAAGTAGATCAAAATGTATTGGTGTATCTCAGGATGACTCACAGAAGACCAGTGAGGATTTCAGACTCCTGTTTCACAATGAAAACAAGAAAATGACCACCCCACCATTACTGCTGAAATGAAGAAAGTGGGGGGTAATCTGAGTGGATTTTTGTGTGGAAATACTGTGAGCTCAGTTCAATTTTGGAACTCCAAACAAATTCCTGGGCTAAGAATTATTTAACTCTTAAGTGCATATGTTTTGTGGCTTGCTCTGGTTGGTGGATCTTGGGCTTTTGTAATAATAATAATAATAAAAAAAATCAATACCAAAAACCTGAAGTCTAACCACCTGATCCAGAGTATTAGATCCTGATCTAGTCTAACCATGAAGTCTAACCATCCGAACCATAGAGTATTTGCCACCCTGGGCTCCTGCTAGAAGGATATAAATCAAATAATAAACAAACAAAACATCACAACTCTACAAGACAGGTTTGTGTTACCATAAAACCATGTGATGCAGCTACGCCTGACAGCAGTTTCTAATGGAGGCAGCCATTAACATGTGTTTGACCATCAGGTGTGTCTAAGTTTGATGCCCGACGCTTGACATAGAAAAGAGCTGCAGAGAGATGAGCAAATCCACAATTGTTTTCTTCTCAAATTCTGGATACACAGTAGAAAGGTGACATTGCTTTTTTGAGAATGCCTTCTTTGGCAATGTTTTGAAGAGTCTTACCTCTGCTATTGTAGTTTCATTCTTGCAAGCACTCCTTTGAACCATGCTACAACAACCCTGCAAGGTAGGTCTGTGCCCATACAAATGATTTAGTGCAGGGATGGCCAGAAGATAGACTGTAATCTATTGGTAGATCCCTGGGAGATTTGTAGTTAATTGGCAAGCGCTTCTGGCTTCCAGTTGTTTAACAATAGCAACAAAAGGACACACATCCGTTTGGAAATTTGACAACTGAAATTAAGAATACTTGTGGAAAGTAGGAATAGATCTATGTGTGGAAAGACTGTGAGCTCATAGTTCTGATAACCCTGTGCTCAGCAGCTTCTCAGACACTGTGTACTACTCGTAACAAGCAACAATAAGAGTCACATGATGACACATTGAACATTTAACAGACATTATAAATTTTATATTTATTGATAAATCACCTAGTATCTAAAGGAAAGGATTGAATTTAGAAGTTAAAAGCTGTAATTCTATATTCACATTCACTTCAGGAGTAAGCCCCATTAAACTCAGTGGGACTTACTTCTGAGTAAATATGGCTAGGACTGGACTGGACTGTGAGCAGACACAGAGGCAAACTCCCCTCCCTTTCTCTGCCTCCCCAACTGTTTCTTTTAAGGGGCTGGAATCCTAATGCTTCTTACCTGGGAGTAAGTCCCACCAAACTGAATGGAATTTACTTTAGAGTAGGCATGGGGTTAGGATTGTACTTTAACAATGTAAACAGTCCTTCCCTAGCTCTAGCTTCTCTGACAGAACACTTGCTTTTTTTTAGGCAATCCTAACTCCACTTACCTGTGAGTAAGCCCCATTGAACTAAGTGAGACTTACTTCTGAGTAGACATTTTTAGAATTACAGTGCAAGCCCTCAGACTCTCTCCCCCTTCTCTCTCTTCACTAGCTTTCTGATTGCTCCTTCCTTCTGCCCTTCTCTCAAAATAGCAGCTTCCACTTGTCTGAGCCCACAAGAGGCTTAAACTCCATTTAAGTTTGTAAAACAAACTTATTTTTTAAACCTAGCTCTAGCTTCCTGACAAGTCTCTCTCACATTTTTAGTCACTCCATTTACCTGGGAGTAAGCCCCACTGACCTCAGTGGGATTTACTTCTGAGTAGACATTTTTTCCTCCTTTCTTCCCTTGAAGCTCATTGCTCACACAGAAGCTCCACTCCAGGTAAGTGATCTGGGAGTAAGCCCCACTGAACTCAGTGGGATTTACTTCTGAGTAGACATTTTTAAAATTCAAATGTGAATCCTGCAAAGCTCTCTCCTCTCCATTTTTTTCCTCTGTCCTTTCCTCAAACTCACTCATTGCCAGCACACAGCACTGCACTCAATGGGACTTACTTCTGAGTAGACTTTTTAAAAATTGCAGTGAGTCCTTCAAAGCTGTCTCTCTTCCCCCCCTTCCCCCTAGTTTTTTGCCTCTTTCCTTCCCTCAAGCTCATGCTTTGCTTCAGGCTGGTCTCCCTTCCCTTCCCTTCCCTTCCCTTGCCTCCATTTTAGCTTTATTCCTCTTTCCCGCTCCGTGGCTCCAGCAACTGACGTTTCCTTGAGCCCATTTCTGATTGGCTGCTGCTGCTGCTGCTAGAAGGAAGGCTCAGGCTGTCCCCGGGGAGAAAAACTAATTGCTCACCATCAGTTCCACGTGGACAGCATGCAGGGAGAATCACCACGTGAGCAGAAGATGTCTTTTTTCAGGGTACCTGTACACGTGGTGATTTTTGAAATCACCACGTGTAGACACTTTCTCAACAGCAGCTGTACCCAGGTACAGGGGGCTTCTACCTGGGTACAGAGTAACGTGTGAATACCCCTAATATGAGACCCACAACTACAACCCCCAGAGTTCCCTGGGAAGAGAGATTGATTGTTAAACCACTCTGAGAATTGTAGCTCTGTGAGGAAAGTAGGGGTCTCCTAACAACACTCAGCACCCCTAATGAACTACAGGATCCAGTCTTCTCCCAGATGTGGATTTTTAAAGATATGTGCACACACTTGTGTGTGACATCACTTCTATCAGCGAAATATAGCCACATCACTATATGCTTAAAGCAGTATTTTACCACTTTACAGTTTTGCAGTATCCAGCAACTGGTATTCAGAAGCATACTGCCTCCAACAGTGGACAGTTCCACCTTAGATTTAACACACTTTCATTTATGTCTCCATTGTAAAAACAGTTTGAACAATATGTTTATTACAATTACTTATATGCTGCCATTCAGCATACTAAACCTTCCAAGGAGGCTTAAAAGAAAATCAAAGATACATAAATGAAATGACAAGAGCAGTATTAAAATATAACACAGGGCAGCTGGTGATAAATGGCCTGGGAGTGAAGAGAGTGGAAAGTCCAGCTGGAGCAGGCTCAGAAGTGGTGTTCACCACTCCTGAGGTGGTTGAATGAAATAAGCGTGATTTTACCTTGCAGCCTTTTACCCAGAAGGATCATCAGAGGATACACAAGTGTCTGGTGCATTTTCTGCCTGCCTTTCTCAGGCAACCCCTGACACACACACACACACACACACACACACACACACACACACACACACACACACACACACACACACACACACACACACACACACACACACACACACACACACACACACACACACACACACACACACACACACACACACACACACACACACACACACACACACACACACACACACACACACACACACACACACACACACACACACACACACACACACACACACACACACACACACACACACACACAA